>NC_140585.1:1220176851-1220426851 GCF_964204655.1 Triturus cristatus
GGGGAGGAATTTCCTTGCACCTCAAAGGGCCTGGTCTGCCTCTGACAAAGCCGTCTCCACCTCCTGCCAGGAATTCACGCCAGTGAATGCCCAACTGGTTCTGGCTGGACATCCACACCCTTTGCCTGGCGGAACAAAGGATTTTTGTGTACAAATGCTGGGTCCCAGACCCCTGAATTTTAGAACTCACCTGGATCAAGAAGACTGCACAGCAGAAGCGCAGAAGAATCTGCTTAGAGGAACGACCGCTTTGCTACATGCTTTGCTGGGCTGACCTGCAGTGGCTGCTTCTGTCATGGGTAGTGAAAGGCCTGGACTGGACTTTCTGCAACCAAATTGCTGAGACTCTCCAAGGGCTTGAAGTAGAGCTTGCCCCCTGTTCACGAAGTCTCAGGAACAGCAAAGACTTCAGGTTCTTCGACCCGCAGCACTGGGGACTGTGTGCTTTGTGCTGCGACCGGAAGAACGCCACTCGACGATGTCTACGACGACCCTGCCAAACCCGTGCCCTGAAGGCACCGAAGAGGGCACCGCCGCAACGCCGCACCGTGACACTGGTCTCACCGAAGGACGCCTGCTGACGCCATCACCGAGCTGCTGCTTGCACCGTGACCTGTGGGCACCACAATCCGCACCGCCTTGCTTCACGCCAAAGATTTGGCACCGCAGAGAGCACCGCCGCCACGCCGCACCGCGACCCTGGTCTCACTGAGGACGCCTGCTGAAGCCATCACCGAGCTGCTGCTTGCACCGTGACCTGTGGGCCCGCACTCTGCACCGCCTCGCTACACGACGACGCCGTGGCCTTTTTGACACCGCCACCTCCTGCCGAAATCAGCGCCGCTGCTTGTACCGTGGTTCGGGGGCATCGCTCATAAGTTACACGACCTCCGCCCTCATCCCACACCGCAGCCTTGGCCCACCGACGCCAGTGTCATCGACTCCAGTTCGTCAGCCGATGACAGCGCTCCAGCAACGACAACGCCGCTGTTTGCACCGTGACCTGCTAGCACCGTGACGAGCACCGCCTCCATCTCGCACCACGACCCTGGTCTCACCGACGATGCCATCTGACGCCACCACAAAGCCGCTGCTCACACCGTGACCTGGGGGCACCGCACGCCGCACCGCTGCACTTCGCACCGCAGCACCCGATGCCTGTTAGAGCCAGCGCTCCTGATCCCATCAGAGAGGAGCTCGACCTGCAACACGAGTGACTTCAAGGGCCCCATCGCCCTGCATCTCTGAAAGGTACTGTTTGCGGGTCTTCCCGACACCGTAGCTGGCCGCGACCCCACGGTCAGCCAGAACTGTTTTCGGATTTGTGTGCTCACGATGCCGTGGAAGCCCGGACGGAACTATCCACCCAAGGAACTCTTTTTAATCAACCTCGTTTTTGAACTGTGATCTTTTAAGTATAGTATTGTGGAGTTTTTTTTTAATCGTTTTTGGTCTTATTTTAGTTATATAAAAATATTGGATATTTTTCTAAACTGGTGTGGTGACCTTTTGTAGTGCGTACGCTGTATTACTGTTGGTTATGTGCAAATGCTTTACACACTCCTCTAAGATAAGCCTGGCTGCTTGTGCCAAGCTACCAAGGGGGTGAGCAGGGGTTATTTTAGACGTGTAACTACCGTATTCTGACTAGAGTGGTGGTTTCTGCCTCGCTTTGGCGCAAGTCTCAGCAAGCCAGAAATCCCATTTCTAACACCTCCGCACACAAAGGGAGCAATTAACAGTGCTTCAGTCAGCTCCAAGGGAGGAAAAGGGGGGGACGAAGGATCTGAATCAATCAGATGTCACACGTACCAGGGATGGGCAAGCCCAAGCCAACTGAACAAAGAAGGGAGCCCAGAACACTGGAGCCAAAACAGTAGGGGGGCTTCCCTTTGAGGTTTTAGTGGGAAAGGGACTGGCAGTGAAGTCAGCAAGGGTAAGAGCAGAGGCCCCAGAGGAGATGTGACCAGAGATTCCTGTTAGATGCCATTTTGAATTGTTCCAACATACTGTGCAGGAGCGTTGGGACGGGGCAGAGTGGTGATGTTGCACCCCAGGATAGGCCAGAGGTGCCTTGCTTGTGGAACCTTAGGCCCCCACTTAAAAGGTCTTGTGCAAGGGGGAGCTCTTTTGGTTGTGATCTGCTGGACACTGGGACTAGACGTGGCAGCCTAGGACAATTGGAAGAAGTAACTCCCTGATATTAAACTGGACTAAGGACTCTGACTACAGTTGCCCCCAGGACCACTGGGGCTCACCCCAGAGCCAGGGAAGCTGATCCACTTACACCCCCTGAGGACTAGTTGGGGGAAAGACTGGACTTCTGCGCCAAGTAGTAGAGAAGCTCCAGAGGAGACAAAGGAGAAAGTTGGTGCAGGGAGCCAGCTGACCCGGCTCCCTGTAAAGTTTGCCAGCTTAGAGGCCAGGGAGCCTAAGGAAACTGCTCCAGGTGGCTAGGGCTTGCCACCAGGAGCAAAACAAGCCCAAAAGCATGTAAAATTGCCCAAAGGGGCCCAAGATATCAGCAGGAGAAGGATTTCACCTTTGAACCTCCCCCACCACCAGCGAGGCTCGGAATATGTGTGACTCCGACCTCAGAGTGTTTCAACCCCAGGGGATGGGACAGGGCCTGGGGACTGCTTCGAGGAACAAACTCTGCTTTTTAACCCTGGGAGGGAACGTGCATGGGGCACCCTCAACAGAGCTAAGAGGGCCTGGGGATACAAATCCCGGGCTGGATTTTGAAAATTGGGTCTGGGATCCCCAAGTCAGGGCCCCCACCACCGCAAGGATGTGGGGAGCCCAGTTTCTATCCCTGAGAGGTCAGGCAGAGGTCCAGGATCCACAACTATGGTCCCCATCATGTAATGCTGCATGGGGGAGTGCCATCGCACTTCCCGAATGGAGGAGGAGTGGCCTGGGATTTTCAACTCCGGGCCTCAGCCGTAAGGAAGAGGACGGGAGAGTGCAGCTGCACTCCCCCACCCATGGTGGGCCAGCCACCCTCCCCGTGATCATGTCTGGGGGGATCAGGCAACTACAACACAAACAGTTCTTGGCTGCAGGAGTGGGCAGGGTGAAGGGAGTGCTGTCAGCTTCTGCAGGCAGCAAAGGAAATGCTAGGGGTGGGCTACCTGGGCTGACATTAAAATTGCATGCAGGGTGCCCGAGTGGCACCAGGCACACCCCCATCAAAGAACAAAAAGACAAAGATCAAAAAGGAAAGCCAAGCGGCACAACAAAAATAAGCAGCCAGAGCTGTTCATAACATGTGCATGATCCCGAAGGAGCACCCCATTATGCCCTGCGGGGCTTGCAATAGGCAAAGTAATTTCTGCGGCTTGTGGTGGTCCCAGGAAAGCGGGGCCGCCACCAATGAGGACTAGAGGGTGCGAGGAAGAAGCAGACGTGTCGGACCGCTCCCACACCACCACCACCACCCTAAAAGAGGCCCAAATATGTTTCTTCAGAGTGCTGACCCCAAGTCTGGAGGGACGACAAAAGGATGACCACCCTGAGCTTCGGTTAGGTTTTCAAGCACTTCCCAGGCTGGTTCAAAGGCTCTATAGCTGGGAGTGCAGCGCTGTCTAGGGGCTAAAGTTATGGCTGTAGGTTCTGTGGCCTAAAGGTTGCAAAAAGAGACTCGGGTTCATGGTACATACTGAAAATTATTTATTGAGAAGTGATTTTTCTGACAGTTTAGCAATGCATTCTTTTCAAGTTGTATGCACCGTGAATTACAATACTTTATTCAAAGACATCAATTACAGTGACCCAAATTTCAATGCTGCAATGTTTTATTAATGATGATGTGAACACCTGATTGCCATGCTTGGTTACTTATACGTGCAGAAGGACATTTCATGTTTTATTTTTGATAATGCAGGTATATCATGCCTTGTTACTAGTAATGTGGGCACATCACTGGACTATTCTTAATAAGTGCAGAGAGATTATGGCTATTTAAGTCAGTGATGGACCAAAGTATTAACCTGACCTGTGACTCTAGACTTGAAATGTGACAATTACCTTATTTATCCTCAGACTCCCTTATATGGCTAAGTGCTGTGGGTGCCTGTGACTTTTTGGGTCATAGCCCTTTAGGGGTGAAATGTAATATTGCCAGAAGTAATTCCACCAGCCTTATGTATATTTGTAAATTATTGCGAAGTATTGAGTAGTGTGTGTGTAATAAACATACTTTGACTATTATAAAGAAAAGCACGGGCTGGACAATTATTTATTGAATGTTATTATTGAGTGGCAGCCAACGGTGATTACTTCTCCACACCACCTCTATTGAGTAGGCCTTGGACTGCTCTGCTTCGCTACCCTGGGAGAGTCATGCGCTACAGTAGAGGGTAAATGTGGACTTATTACTTATGCAGGCCACACAACTAATGGCCAGTTTCCTTACAACTACTCTATAAGAAACCAACCAAATGGACTGTGTGTTTTGAGTTATCATTGAATGTGGTGTACAATCATTCAGTTAAAAAAGCTAATTAGGAATGCTCCTCTCACATTACAAACGTCACATACGTCTGTCTCTAGGGATAGCAGGATGTAAAAATAAGCCTCATTACACTTGAGAGGACGGCTAGCCCTGTCCATAAAGAGTCTTTAGGAAAATATGTATAGTCAATATCTTAAGCTACTTTTTAGTAATTTATTTAACAATCTCAGATCCAGGATAGTGCATAAGCTTCCCACTTTAAGAATAAAAGAATATCTAGACTTGTACTACAACCTTCCAATATTTGATGAGGAAAAAACGTGATTGCCCCCATGATTAACAGAGAAGTTATTTTTTTAATCAAGATGTTTGTGTGGCAGGAGGGAAGAGAATCTGGGGAGGAGTGGGGTCTTCAAAAGGAAGTAGACTAACCATGTGTTAGTACATGTAGGATCCACATGTCCAAAGTAATCTAGGGCCCCTTCTGAAGAAAAGCCACAACTTAGCTCTCAACTGGAGACAAATGAATTGGCAAATTTGAGGATTCAAGAGCTGTTTGAGGTTGTGGCGCAGACAAGGCCAATTGTTACTCTGAACGCTTTGACTTATGCATCTAGAGGACCGGAAAAGGCTGGCACCATCTGGCAAATTAGTGATTGTAACCTCTGAATTTATCATACTGCTGGCAAAAGCTCTGGAAAGGAGAGTCTAACACAAGCACCCAGATGGTGGCAGAGCACCTTCAGAAAAATTCTACTGATGTGAAAGCCTTTCCTTCAAGGAGATGTTTAGCCAGATAACACTCTGTACATCATCCCAGAAGCCCATGGTCCTCATCCAGTTATGTCTGCATTACGCAGGAGCACATGGACATGGCAACAATGTCTACAGGGTCCAAGCCAGTGTAAGTAGCCTCTTCTGATGCCACTATACCAGCCATTAGATTGTAGGTTTCTGGTAAGGTAGGAGTTGCTTAGAAAGCCATGATCCATATGGCGTGAGTATATCTTGCCTTATAGAAAGGCTACCCAATGCAAAGATCTTCTTCCCCAAGGTGTCAATTTCTTTTGACTTCCTTTCTTGTCGAGGAGTAAGGATCATATTGTGCCTCATTTTGCACAAGGGGGGCTGCACCGCTAGTCTCTCCAGTAGGCCTAAAGGTAGGTTGGATCAGGTAGAACAACAGATAGACATGGAGTTGACCTAAAAAGTATGGGCTAGATTCAGGTTTATTTACCTGCCTCTTTGGCTTGATTCATAAGTTCTCCATTGAAAGGAAGGATCATATCAGATGTGCGCTTTTACAAAAAGAATTCCCATAAACAGTGAAGATTTAGATTGCTCAGTATGTGTAACAGTAGTGGAGAAGGACACCCTCTGAAAAGGGAGATTCCACCTCCGGTGAAGTATGATATCTTCATGCATTTTGCAATTCTATGAATAAGTTAGAGCTAGTGCATACTTAGGGAGAACATTGCCCCATTTACTGACCTGTTTGTTGTCATACTGTGTTTGTACTGAAGTGCCCAAAGCATCAGAGAGGGATCCGAAGAGATCACGGACCCACTGGAACGTGTTACGATTGACAGTGGGAATTGGTCGGGACTATTTTCATGAGGATAGCTCCTTCTCTTCATTCTAGTCCAATGCAAAATTGCTTTGGCGGCTGAACTTTGCTTTGGTCATGTTTGTAGCAACCCCGAAAACAATAATAAAATGGCCATCTTCTACGCAACAATGGCTGCAAAAGCGGCATCACATGTCTTTGATAGTGGCTTTGAAAAAATCAAAGGATGGGCAGTGGTCAAGAGCGGTTGTATGTCAGAATACTGTATTCAAAAACATTGTGTCTGGAATTTCATTTACAAAAATATTGTCACATTGGGTATTAATTTTCTGTTATTAATGCCAATGGGGCATGTTTTGTACACAATACTTAGAAATAGATTGTCTGATGATATTTTTACTACGCTGACATCATTGGGCTTGAGAACCCTACGGCGGTTCATGGGTGCGCAACAGAGAGAGACATTAAAAAAGCCTCCGCCATAGACTTTTGATAGGCTTCAATTTCATCAAAGAAAACCCTGTATCATATCAGACAGATTTTTTTCCAGGTACTTTTTCATTGCATTTCAAGTAAGTAGCATCCTGGAAGAAGCCAAAAGATAAAACCTACTTAGAAAGAGATGAGAAGAGCCAGGGTTTTAACATTTTCCTGAAATGTGTCAGGTTGGATTGAGATCTTAAGTAAATGGGCATGTTGTTTCAAAGTTCACAGGCAGAAAAAGAAAGACTTCTGCCTCCCCATCTTGCTTTATTGATTCTTGAAATAGCCGTCTGTCTATACTTGACCTAAGATCACTGCTGGAGACATGACAAAAGAAAAATATTTGGAAATATAGATGGCCAGTCTTATGAACCAGACAAAGTTCCTTAAATTTGAAGCTCTTGCAGACAGGCAGCCAATGAAGGCAGAAGATGCTCTGAGAGACAGGGCCAAATTTGGGGGTTCTCAAAAGCAGCCGTGCTGTAGCATTTTGCAGAGATTTGGGCTTCAGCAGCAAGCGCTTCTGTATGCACAAATACAGTGCATCGCAATAATCAATTTTAGAAAGGACACGAGCCCCGATGACCGTTTTTTGCAGATCCAAATGAATGCAGGGGAAAACATTTTCAAGATCCTGAGCAAATAGAAGCATTAGGAGGTGACATGATTAACCTACTCAGAATGGCAAAGCTTCCTATCAAACAGCACCCCTAAGTTCTTAACTTTCTGAACAGATGTTGGAAGAGGGCCACCAGGAAATATTCCAGAATGTAGTATTGTTTCCGAAAAGGAGCACCTCCTTCTTATCAAAGTTCAATTTGAAAAATTCTCCTGCATCCAAGTTATACTCTGTGGTAGGCAGTTATTCAGCAAGTGTTTTCATACAAGTTCATCACAATGCCAAGGAGCACTTCAGTGCTACACATCTGCCGTGTTCTGTAGTACGCACAACGTTTCTTTTTTCTCCTAAAATACTCAAACTAACAAATGGTCCTGCTCCCTAAATGCACCATCCATTACCCTCCCAGTTAGTCCCCCCCCCCCATATGCTAGTGTATGGATCCTTTCCTATCCATTTTCCCGGTAGTTCGTAATACTAATTTTGGGTGCCTTTTCCTACACCTGTTTCACGCATCTGTATGAGTAACTGTTAGTTAAACATGTGCAGAGCTGTCAAACAGGGTGGGCTAGGGCAGGTAACTATATTCTTGTAAAACGTCCTGATCTTTGATGAGGTTACAAGACAGTTTTCCAGTAGGCATCAAGTTTTTCATATATTCCCAAAATTGGTAACTATGTGCGTTTTCACGCTCTTGCCATTACCATTTTTGTTGCCACTAGAAGTTCGAATGTGAGTTTCTAGTCTTCCCATCCTTCCAAACGCAAGCCTAACACCACGACTTCTAGCTGAGCTGGTACAGGTCACCCCAACATTCTTCTCATCTCTGCTTTCTTATCTTCTTTCAAATAAGTGTCAACCAATGGGCATGACCAGCAGATAGGGACCTGGCCACTCCTGTAATCACATCATCTCCTATCTTCTGCCTGAGCAGTCTGGAAACACACTGCTATTTTTAGGTCTCGCCTGGCGTAGGCTGCGCACATGCGCAGTCTCGCTGGCGAGATTTAATGATTTGGGGTATTTTGTGTAAAGGGCATTAAGCCCCGCCCCTCTTTTCCATTGGCTGGTGTCACCGTTTATGCTAAACAGTGGCCAGCCATTGGAAAAGAGTTGGTTGTGACGTTTTCGTTCGTTTTTTTTTGCCGTCCCACTTGGACGGCCTCGACTGCTTTCCTTCTGAAGTAAAAAGTTTCTTATCTTTATGGGGCCAAACACATGGCCCCATAAAGATAAGAAACCTTTTACTTCAGAAGGAAAGCAGGCGAGGCCAAGTGGGACGGGCGAAAAAGCCAAAAGTATACGTCATGGGGAGCGCTTGTTAGAGTGTGTATTACTGGCTGTTATGAATTAAGTAATTCAGTTTTGGAGCTGCGCGAGGCACTGTCTGCCCAAAGGTTGGGTGGTGGTGACTTGCGCAACCGAGAGAACATTATCTAGTCACAGTTTGACAAGGTATCACGTTTCTTCATGTGATCCTCCCAACTACAGCCCCCAGACTTCCCAAAGCCCGCCTTCGCCTTGGCCCGCCCATTACACAGATTGACTTTCCTACTGCCCAATCAGAAACCCCGATGAAAGGACGGGCCTGAAAAAAAAAAGAAAGTTACTCTTCCTGACAAGAGAGTTGCGAGTTGGTGCCCTTCTGGCACTGCCAGTCCCCTCGCTTATTTTGGGGGCCAGTGTGTTTTTCTGGTAAATGTACTTCTTGCATCTGCACTGCAGCCCTGTATTTGTGTGCATCATTTGCACAGCGCTGACGGAATGCGCCGCGACTCCCCCAAGGACGCAGGGACATGTGGGGTAAGTAAACAAGGGAGTTGTGTGCCAGAGGGCATGGGGCTGCGTTGCACATTGCCGTTGCGGGGGGTTCCGACACCGTACCCCCCCACCCTTAGACACGCGGGCTCCGCTGCTGTGTGCCGCAGAGCAGTGCAATGCCAGTGTGCAGCGGGTGCAGTGAAGAGACCCGGTGCGTCTGTGGCAGGGTGAGGCTAAAGACACCCGCGAGGGTTTTGAGGGAGGCTGGTGGAGAGAACAAAGGGAGGGGGAAAATAACTTTCCAACGGATATATTTAGTGGCGTTTTTTGTTTAAATAAAAACATGGTGCATGGACGGCTTATTGCCTCATAAATGTTTGCAAATTAGCATCTAAATTAAGTGTTCAGTACCAGTGCGGAAAATCGATGTTTGTCTAATGGGCTGCCAAAATAATGCGCCGTGTGTGTTTTCAAGGGTGTTTTGGATTGGGTATGTGTATTGGAGTTATTACTACAGATGTTACCCTTTCGTGGCGTTGTATTCCTTTTACTTGGCAGTACTCTCTTTGTAAACCTCGCAAGGATAGTAGATTGAGTGGGCCCTGTCGAGTTTCACACCGACAGGTCTGTCGGTTACCGCATAGATCTAATCAACAGCAAGCGCTTTGCGGTTGTCATGTAGCGCTTCACTTCAGTCCTTGATAGTGCTGGTAATGGTAACGATGTGGTTATTTTTGCCAATATATTGCTTAATACTGGCGATCAAGTGTACTGATGTAATATTGCTAACTAATAGTCAAAACCTTCACTAGATGTTATCTGTGTAAACACGCTTAATTTTGTCAGATGACGAGTGGGGAAGGGAAGTGCCCTGTGCAGTATCACATACAAGTGGTCACAGGGTGTGACCACACACAGTGTATTCATTTTTGTGTTTTTAAATTGCGCTAATGTGGCCCATTGGGGCTTCGACCGCTTTATTTAGGACTTGAAGGATGGGGTTGCACGAGTTCTGATCGGGCACAAAACTAACACACGTGATCGTAACCAAATATACAACATTCATGAATACAACTATCAACGGGATGACTGTACAGAAAAGAAAACATGCTCGAGAGAGAACAGACCACAGGGGCAGACCCCAGAAGAAATCAATGAAGTAAATTACATCTGAGATAAGAGATTAAAGACGTGTAAGATAACAGTGGGGCGGGAGTCACAACCACCAGCAAGTAAAAGGAAAGACACGAGCGCAGGATAGTGAACAGCCAGGAAAGATGAATAAAGATGAAAAAGTCTGCAGAGGAGGAAGTAAAAAAGAAGCAACAACACTCAAGTAAACACAAGATGGTGGAGCAGTCAATGTAGAGATGCCGAAGAAGATGATCGTGATAGACAGACCCACTGTGGCAATGGCTTTTGCACAAAAAAAGTTGAAGGTTCTTGTTGAACGTTGCAAAAGATGTATGTGGTGGTGCATAGAGCAGGAGGGGTCTAGTTGAAGATTCGGATTGGGCTGCTTGAAATCACTGTGCATGTCTTGATTTAAACGCTACAGAAGAAAATACAAAAGAGATTGAGCTCTGCACAGAGTCTTGAAGCCTCAAGAAATGACCATCTGATCGGCCAGGTGCAGAGGAGTCCCAGTGTGTGGGACCTTTTGAGTCATAATCCTAGAACAGTGTCCCAGGTCCATGGTCTTCAGTGTCCATGCCCATCAGTGTCCATGATCTTCAGTATCCATGCCCCTTTAGCACATGCAAACCACCCAGTAGAAGCTTGGAAGCTGAAACCAGCATCCTTTCCTGCCCTTGAAACACTGTCTGTCTGTCCTTCATGGCTTGACACAGCTAATGCTGATGTTTGCACAATACTTTTCTTCCAAGAAGACTGCGCTGTTCCCAGGGAAGGGAGGTATTCAGGCGCTGCCAAGCAACACGTCTTTCTGGTCATCCACCTCACACGTGCCTTGATGTGTTTTTTTTATTATTATTATTCGAGGAAATGTTGCCATTTCTCAAAGAGATTAAACAAATAGTGACTAAATGTCTTGTTTCATTGAAATATTACTTTCCCTTAGATGAAGCAGCTATGTTGAAGAGAAGGAATGAGTTATAACTATTTCTTAAGAATGTCATGTTAATACATGTTCCGAAAAAAAGCAATACGTTGCTATGTTTGTGAACGTCGCCCTATTGGTCGAACAAAGACCCTTTTCTCAAGGGCACCACCATCTAGTCACTCAGATAATGGCGTTTGTAGGATGGTCTCCAGCAGTCTAGCGGTGGTGATCTGTTATCACTCCTCTCCACATTACACTATTGAATTGGTGCTAAAAAATCCCCCACTTCAACCCACCCGTTACCGCGTTCTGAGACGTCAGTCTGGATTTTGAGCACTTTATAAAAACACCAAATAGTATTTTTTTATTACTGCAAACCATGTCTACCTCTTTCCTATAGCAAGGACCCTTACCAGATATTACTATGATAGAGAATCGCTGCAGCTAAGCATTAAAACCCCCTGCAAAGGGCAATAATGGCTTTTAAAGGCCCCAAATCCATTATGAAGAAGAGAGCCTTTAACAATCGTTAAAGCCAGAAGCGAAAAAGCTATAATGATATTAAAACATTCCACCCACAATGGGTGGAATGTTCTACAATGGGTGGAATGTTCTAAATTAAAAAGGCTGAAATAGAACGACAAACATTGGTATGTTAGAGCAGAAGGTCTTTACCAGCCATTATTGGCCTCAAGCCACTCCACTGACTTCAGTGGAGCTCTCAGCATTCCAATGTTCTAATACAGATTGTTTGTAAACTGCATCCTTATCCCCACCCAGAATGTGCCTTGGAATCCACTCCTTCCATCAGCTGTTACATACTTGACACTCGGACGTTTGTCACAATATGTTTCTCTGAGTCAAGATTCCCACTGAAATGCCATCTTAGCAGTGGTATAACTTCAGGGGGTGTTTGGGGTGTGACCCCAACCTCAGCCCCCCCCCCCCCAAATAAATGCATTCTTGGCTTGAGAGTTATCTGGACACCCTGAGTCTGGTCTCATGCTTTTGTTGGTCCTTGTTTGACTAAAAGTTTTAACTTGTTATTTTTTTTTTCCTCAGGGACTTAGACAAGGGCCTACCTACTGCAAATCAGTATTCAACTTGTTCCTCACATAGGTCTTTCCCTTAACACGACATCAATAACGTAGACTCTCTTCTGGCCATTAATAGCCATTCCACCTTGCCTTTATTGTTGGAATTTAAAGCTGTTAATCGAGAAGAAGTCTCCGTAGCCCTAGCAAAGATCAAATCAGGCTCCCCAGCAGACCCTCTCCCACCCCGTTCCTGCATAAACATAGCACCACTCTTAATAACCAAACTCACAGAGATATTCAACATGTCATTAGATTAAGCCATGGTCCCGACCAAATGGAAAACAGCTCAAGTCAAGCTGATTTTGAAAAAGCCCACTTCAGACCCAAGGGTACCAGGCAACTACCGTCCTATTTCGCTGCTGCCTTATTTCGGGAAGGTGCTTGAGTCCCTGGTTAACAAACAACTCACTGCCCACTTGGAAAACCACGGATTTCTTGACCCATCGCAATCAGGGTTCCGGTTGGCACATAGTACCGAAACAGCAGTGGTAGAGGTGGTTGACAACATCAGGCTGGCCCTGGATAACAAGGAATCTGCCATGCTGGTCCTTCTGGATTTGTCAACCGCATTTGACACCATCTCCCATAGCATTTTAGAACAACGGCTCTGGGAGGTGGGAGTCAGGGAAAAGGCCCTAGACTGGTTCAAAAACTACCTAATGAATTGTACAACCACAGTACATATAGGTCCCCTGGCCTTTTGTAGCAGGATTGTAAGTATAGGAGTCCCTCAGGGCTCTATCTTGAGCCCCATGCTTTTCAACCTTTATGTAACACCTTTGGCCAGGGTAATCAGGTCCTATGGTTTTGAGGCAGTGTCATACGCTGATGACACTCAGCTGTTGATCACGTTTGGTCCTCACCCTACAGAGACAATGACCCGGTTTAAAAATGGCGTGATCCATATTAACAACTGGATGGGCAATAACAAACTACAGCTCAACGGCAGCAAGACAAAGATCATCCTGTTTGGCAGGGCCAAAGACTATTGGTCCAATAATTGGTGGCCCAGGCACTGGGCCCATGCCCATCCCCCAAACAAGCAGTGCGCAATCTCAGAATAACAATTGACAACAAGCTGTCAATGAAAAATCACGTAAATCTTGCAATTGGCACGTGCTATGGGATTCTGCGGAAATTATGGAAAATCTTTAAATGGATCCCTATTGAATCCAGGAAACCATTGGTGCAGGGTCTTATTGTAAGTCGTCTGGACTATGGGAACGCCATATTAGCCTCCCTAAATAAAGACTATTTTCTAAACTTCAGATCCTTCAGAACACGGCTGCTAGACTCATTTTAAATCTTCCATTGAGATCTCCATCAGCCCCCATTCTGAGGTTTCGCCACTTGCTTCCGGTAAACAAGCATTTGCAATGCAATAGGTCTCGCAGTTGTGAGAGTTTGAGCTATTGGCATTGTAAATGGCAATGGCATTTATTTACGTGTTCGTTTTTAAAACATGAATAAAAGGCATTGTCATTTACAATGCCAATAGCTTAATCTCTCGTAAATGCGAGACCTATTGCATTGCAAATGCTTGTTATCTGGGGTATGGGTCCAGCCCTTAACTATTTTAATAGCACACACTGTGCTGTCCACAGTTTCTCCCATGCCTCTTGTGATATCTCGGACTATATCTCTATGACATCCTGATATCTGATTGCATTTGAACGGGTTGTATAACATGTTACATAGATATTATCTCTTTCTTGACTGTGAATCATTTCGCTCTTACCTCAAAAGGTGTTATCTGTGTCACTGCAACTTCACTGCCTGGTATCCTAACTGATGATATCTGAACCATCCCTTTTCAGGGAGGATACATATTTTTTTTACTGTTCTCAAAGGTTCTAACGTCCCCATATTCGAACAATTTTCCAATGTTCTACATTTCCTTTCTCCCCATCTCACACATGTCCCTCTATCGCAGGCTGGTGTAACGTCTAGATTATAATGAATGGGTCTGTACTATGACAAGTATGGTGCAAGCTGCCATTATCACATTTAATGATGCGATCTTATCACATAGTCTAGATAAAGCGTTTACACATGAAAGGGTTGGTGTTGTCCTCAAGAATGTATGAGGAAATGTGCTCCTGAATAGATTAGGATTAACAATAAATCAAATAGCATAATCTGCTAAACTCGTCTTCTAGAGAGAGACAAGTTAAAAGTTAGAAACCATGAAAGTTTTAAATAAACTTAAGATCATACACAAGGGAAAATATGATTAACCTGTCAAAATCATATTAATCTCATATATGGGTAATTAATATTAAACTTAGTCAAACGAAACAGGAGGTCTGACAAAACCAAGGGCGACCTGAGCATGAGACGGACAGACTAACAGAGGCTACTCTCAAAGAATTGGGAACGGCGGACATGGCACACCTTCAAAATGAGCCCTCTTTTATAGATAATACAATCAGCATGGGTGAGCAAAATGATACAAAGGCGCAGCAAATCACAATACAAAATACAAAGCAACAATACCTAATAGAACTTCATAAATGAATAATATTTAGTCCACATTTGCCATAGCAATTTACTATAACATCATCGGATATGAAAGTACAAATCTTGTTACATATAAAAACAATGACAGACTTATGAAATGAATTTGTCAGCGTCCGCACTAGATGGTGGCTTCATTCTGCGCTCCACCAAGCCCACCACACCGCCCGACTTACTGCTCGGCCATCCGTGAACACTCGGACATCAGGATTTGCGGATCCTCACAATGATACTTCGATGCCCGTAGTGCGACTTCTAGCAGCAGCTTTAGCCCTATGAGCCCCGAGAACAATCCTTGCTACGTCACATGTGGCACCGCATAGGAAGCAAGCTGGCAGTGTATCACGAGCTGAGCATGAGTCAAGGTTTCTGTGGGCCTGATTCTGTCCCTGCATGCCGACGTGCTGCCTAAATTACTAAAATGGTAACTCACACAACCTGCTCAATTACTCACCTCCAGACATGGTTATGTACCCTGAGCTCAACCCTACTACACCACAAGTGGCCCCGCAGGAAAAACAAGAAAGCGGCACCCCACGAGAGCATGACCCTAGCGCTCTGCGGACCAAATCCTCCCTGCCTGTGGTCGTGTTACCAAAGTGGTAACCCGTCAAGTCTGAGCAAACACCCACCTCCAGGTACCATCTTTTTCTTCTTGTGGGAATCCTGAGCACAGCCCTACCATACTGTAAGAAGAGCCGTGGGAAAATCAAAATGGCGGCACATCGCATTTAGAGCACAAGCCGAGACGTGCCCAACAAGAATGGCGGAATACAAGGACCATAAGGAGGAAGAGGGAAAGGGCATCATGAAACGAATCAAACAGGAACCTCTGCTCCCCGAATCACCAATCAAAGACAAGCAAGAGAATCCCACCACATTAGAAATGATCCTTAAAAACCTGAATGATGTTCATGACATTGTACAGAGTATGAAGTCTAATATGGATATCTTGCAGGTGGAAGTCTGCACAATCTGGAGAGACTTTAAGGAGTTGAAACTTCGTGTGACGAAAGCCGAAGGAAGAATAAGCATGACAGAAGATCATATAGTGGTCGAACCCAAACACTTATTTAAAAATGACTCCATGCTGACATCTCTTAGGCGCACCGAATTGGAGGACCGTAACAAGAGAGGTAATCTCAGAATTTTTGGACTTCCAGAGGGGTCAGAGAACAGAGCCTCCTCTGTCACTTTCTTTCTGGAATCCTGAATCCCAACGACTCTAGATATCTCATTCAACAAGGACTCTGAGCTCACGAGAGCACATAGTGTCCCTACTTTCAAAGCGAAGAATGCAACATCTCCACATGCTATTGTGGAAATGTGCCTAAAAGTGGGCACTCTGGTGTAGGGTCACCCTCTTGTCCACGGGTCCAAAGACCAACAAAATAGAGATCGTCACTGGAGTTGGAAAAATAACAAGTTTATTAATCACTCATGAGTGGGACCACATCCACACAACACTCTCAAGTGCTGCAGGAGGTAGTACACTGAATTCACAAACCGTCGGCCCTTTTATACCGGTTTTCTGCAATGTAAGCATGTGAACAGAAATAGGAAGAACAAGTTTTAGAAATAGTCATCAGCAAACAAGGGCAGATGAATAACTACGTGGTCAGCAAAGTGGGAGGGGGAGCAGGAATGCTTATGGCAGCAGTAAATGGTTGACAGTTAACATGTGAGACCAGGTGCACTGGCAGCTACAAACCCTCAGCACGTACATTGCTTTAGCTAAGTCAGGAAGTCAAATAAAATGGATAACACAAGCAGAGTGAAAAGACGAGCAGCAGAGGATGGGAGAATTACGAAGGAAACAAAATGGACATCACAGCCAAAATGGCTGTCGCTTATGCTAAGTAAAATATTACACATTTCCACACTATGATTTTCAAACATCTGTGCTACCAACATTCTGAACTGATTCTGAGATACATGAGGAAAATCAAATCACTCTCCTGGCAAGGCGCTAGGATCTTCATCTCTCAAGACTTTACCAGTGACATTGACTCTAGAAGGAAGGGCTTTCTGGCATTCAGGAAATAGTTGTCAGAAATAGCAATCCAACACTCTTTTATTGGCCAAAATGGCTGTCGCTTATGCAAAGTAAAATATTACACATTTCCACAGACGACCCTTTTAGCATAAGCTAATACATTTTCTTATGCTTCAAAAGGGGTACGATAAACATCATGTATATCAATTATCATCATATCGCTTGTAGGAGAGTAGGGTCTGCAATCCTATGATCACCCAGATTTTTTGCTTTTGCTTCATTGGTTTACGACTTTCCCGGGCTGTGGGCCTGCCAATCAGACCCACAGCCTAGCTGTTCTCTCTCGAAATTAACACACTTGTACACTAGGTGCATTCACTAATTGGAACTGGGCCGCCTTGTCAGTCCCTGTATCAGCATACCACAGGTATCCAGGGCATCGGTGTACCCAGGGCCTACCATGGGCTGCAGCATGTATTATGCCACCCCTGGATGGCCGCCCAAATCTGACACAACTGGCTGCACGACAGCTGGGGCAAAGTGGTGTAATCACCCGTTGCTGTAGGTGTAGTATTCCTATACCTAACCCTAGAATGGACACATGGATTCCTATCAGTCACTCCTATGGCAGGCCTTATCAATCCTGAAGGCAGAGTGCGGGGAATCATGTGGGATGGTGCTCTGGCGCGAGCTGAGCCCGTCGACGGCTTGCGGTACCAAGTCCTAATAGCCGTTCCATGGTGACGCGTGCCAACTACTTTAAAATGCATTATAATCCTTGTGGTTATTTGCTAACTTTGGCATCGCATCACCCACACATGTCGAGTAAGGTGTCATACGAATGGGAATACGAACCCCTCGCCAATTATGGCGACAGGGTTAGCATTCCCCCCTTTTAGAGGGGCACGACATGGAAGTAACCTTGAACCCCGGTTAAAAGTTGACTCAAGCCTCAGCATCACAAAATGGATGCTGCCACCAGACACAAGTCTGACCTCCTGCTGCTGGGAGACCTTCCAGCGGAGGGAGCTTGGACAAAGGGTTTCCTGTCGAGGGCGGTGTTAGCACCATCCCAGACAGGGTTTGTGTATCCCAGGTAGGCAGGGCTGAAAGGAAGGTGATTGCAAGTGGCACTCCGGTGCTCACTGTGCATAGCCCGGCTCAAACCAGTTTTGGGGGCAACCCTGCCCCTGGGCTGGGGCGAAGCCGGACAAAGGATAGGGGTGTAACCACCCCCCTCCTGGCCCCACCCATAGGAAGGACCTAGTCACGGGCCAGCCCCTTTTCCTAGAATAAAGGTAGGAGCGAGTCCCCTTCCCAAATTGGATAATTCTGAATCTTGAACTACTTTCCACGAAAGGAACTCTTGACTTTTTCTGAAGACTCTCCCTTGTGGCTAAGGAGTAGCCACCCTGCACCAGCAGGCACCACCTAAGCGCTTGCGGGTTGCTGTACGTCTCTCCCACGGATCAAGACTGCCCAGCTCGACGAGAGCCGGGTTCCCTGCCATCTCTGACCTCTACCTACATCGTCAGCCCAGCTGAGAGTCGTAGGTGTGACGAGACCTGCGGGACCGGCCATCTTCAGAACCTGCACGACGCTTATCTAGCACGCCCACCGAGGGACCCTCGAGTGAGTGTAACTAGGGTTTGAGAAGCCCTAACCCTGAGCAGCTCCAGCACCGAAGTCTGTCTCCCCAGCATCCACGAGATCTGCGTGGGGGCCCTTCCGCTCCTTGCTGTTCACCGCGTTGTCCGGCCACTCGCCGACCGGCTTGTGGCCCTCTTCACGACGCACCACGACAGTCCTTCATCACTGGTCTGGTTGCTCCAGACTGGCTCTTGCTCCCCTTCAACAGAGGAGTACCTCGGACCCTCCTGGTCCACTCCAGACGCCATCTTGACTCCACCGCGTGGGTTTGCCACTGCCAAGACCTGCTGCCCCACTCCTGGGCCCAGCATCGTCGACAGCAGACACCTTCGTGGGACAGCTCGCCCTCCATCCTGGTCGCCGCCGCGCCTCCTGGTCTGAGGAACAGCCGAGTCCGACGTCATCCACTCACCTGGTCGAGGTGACTTCAGCCGGTACCTTCCTGGTACCCACACGATCGCTGGCTAGCGGTTGAGAACTGAGTCCCCTCTGCTTTCAGTTTTCCTTCATCACCGATCCAGGCTTGGATCTCGCTGAACATCGACACTGGTCGCCTGCCAGCAACTTCTTCTTCCAGGCTCCTGAGACTACAACGAGGACTCCCGACATCTTGCCGAACCTCACGCAGCCGCAGCCTCTGGGCTAGGTAACTCGAGCATTTCGGTGCTCCATCGCAGGTTCGCTCCACAAGTGTCCAGTTCCTTTTGCGTTTAGTCCCACTGATCGGATCACTCCGGAATCAGTAACTCCAGGCTCGAACCATTCGCATTTCACTGTTAGAGTAGATGGTTTCTCGTGCCCCTCGGGCATTTGTGTAAATTGTGCAACTGAAGTATTTTCATAAGAGTTTTGTAGTGTGCTTAGCTCCCTGACTCATAAAGAGCCAGGGTAGTCTTGTTATAAATAAATATCCTTTATTTTCATAACAACTTGTGTGGTGTCCTTTCACGTGGTGTTCAAGGGGTAAATGTGGTGGTAAAACAGCTGGCTTAACACGCCCTCTAGAGTTTAGCCTAAAGACTGCTCGTATCCACGCTACTAGGATAGCTGGTCTATAAGGTTGACTTACAACCAATCATCAATAAGGGTCGTTTGGAATGATACACAGTGATCACTAGAATAGTGAGCACTACATATCAGGCCAACTTCTCACATTGGTGAGCAGCGGTTGGGATTTGAGCTTGCTGTTGTTTTACCACACACGTATCCTAAGAATATCAAAGTGAAAGATCACATAAGTACCCAGGTACATATAACTTAACTTAGAATACTCTGAGTTCTACTGAACCAGCTGTTGTAGTGTAACAGGGCTTAGCACACCCTGACTACAACTCTTAGCAAGGGATCAGTAGGTAAACACATAGTGTAGGTAGGTGCATCACTTACACCTCACTGGAAGCATGTCGGTCCACGGAGAGTCTGCGGAGACTCCCTTAGTGGTCAGTGACCCTCCACAGGTCGTGTCACGATATGCAGCTCTTAGCTTCAAGGAGATGAGACAACTGTGTGCCTCCAGGAAGCTAAACCAGGGTTCTAACCCTACCATCGCATTTCTGATAGGTCTCTTAGAGACGTACGATGCTAGGAGGTCCTCTAACACAGGTCCCCCCGATGCTGATGGGAACATGCCTCCCTTAGAGGGAACCCTTGGTGACCCAGACCTCGACCTCCATACAGAGGAGGAAGACGAGGAGGAGTTATCAGGAGACGAGGCAAACAAAGGTCCAGTGGTAGTCGGCAGGCTTACGAGGACCAACTTAAGCAGGCATGAGAATGGAACTGGGGGAGCCCCGGGCCCACGCTCAAGCAGGCCTAACATTGGGAACGGACGAGCTAGGTCTCTCTCCAGAGGCTCTATCAGATCTGTTCGTACACATGTCTCTCAGGCATCTTCTCAGAGAGGAATGACGTCCCCTCAGAGAAGGGAGCATGAAGCGAAGATGAGGGAAGTCAATCTGAGGATCGAGCGGGAAGAACTTGCCCTCGCCAAAGAAAGACTTGCCTTGGCCCGAGAGCAGAAATTAAGTGGGTTAGATCCCACTGGTGGCAGCATTCTCATTAGAGAGAAAGACAGGGGTATAGACACTAGACACCTGAGTAAAATAGTGCCCCCCTTTAAACAAGGGGACGACATCCACAAGTGGATAACTGCTTTGGAGAGGGCTTGCACTGTCCAGTGCGTCCCCCCAAGTCAGTGGGCAGCTATACTGTGGCTCTCCTTTGAAGGTAAAGGACGAGACAAGCTCCTCACTACGAGAGCTGAGGATGCTAACAACTACCAAGTCCTGAAGAATACACTGATTGATGGGTTCGGCTTAACCACCGAGAAGTACCGGGTGCTGTTCAGGGACACCCAGAAAATTCAGTCTCAGGATTGGACTGACTTTGTCGATTGTGCCACTAAGGCTTTAGAAGGCTGGTTGCTGGGTAGCAAGGTTACTGATTACACAGGATTGTACAATCTTATCATGAGAGAACAGATTTTAAACAACTGTCAGAACCAATTGTTGCATCAGCACCTTGTCGACTCGGATCTGACCTCTCCCCAAGAATTGGGAAAGAAGGCAGACAGATGGGTCAAAACAAGGGTCAAGCAGAACCAGACTCAGAAGCAGGGTGGTCAGAAGAAAGCAGACCAGAAGGGTAGTAACAAGAACGAACAAAATGACCAGAAGTCTTCGACAGGTCCCCAACAAACCAAAGAGGGTGGGGGTCAGGCTTCACAGAAGAAGAAGACTCAAGAAGGCCAGTCAAAAAGGTGGTGCCAATACTGTAAAAGTAAGACTCACTGGTTTAGTGAGTGCACCAAGAAAGGAGGGCAAACTCCTGCCACTGCAGCCCCTAAGGCACCTGCACCCCCTAGTACAGTCAGCAGTGGTAGTGCGCCTCCCAAGGCATTAGTTGGGTTAACCTTGGGAACCGAGGGGAGTGACGACTTAGTCAGCACGCTCACTCAGGCCGTCCTTGTCTGTACAGGGGATATGGATATGTCCCCTGATGCCAGTCCCAATACTTTGGGCAAATACAGACAGACACCTTTGATCAATGGAAAAGTGGCTCAGGCCTACAGGGACACTTGTGCCAGTGTCACCATGGTGACGCCTAACTTTGTGGACCCTGGACAGATCATGCTAGGTACCGATTACCTAGTGACCAATGCCAGCAATGTCACTACCAATCACAGTATGGCAGTTGTTGATTTCTCCTGGGGAGGGGTAAGTGGCCCGAAAAAGGTTGTGGTTAGTTCAGACCTCCCCGTAGAATGTCTGTTGGGCAATGATTTGGAAACGTCACAATGGTCAGAAGTGGAGCAGAGGACTCACATGGAAATGTTAGGCTTGCCAGCACATGTCCTTGCTGTGACCAGGTCACAGGCCAAAAGATGCCCCACTGAACAGGTGCTGGATCCTGGAAGAACGGACCAGACACCTTCCAAGAAAAGGAGCAGTAAGGGTAAGGCTTCGCCTTCCCCCTTGCCCCAGGTCGTGGATCAAGTCTCTGAGGAGGCTGACCTTAAAGAACTGAGGGAAACTGAGCCGAAAGAGCTTGAACCTGGTCAGGTTGAGTTTCTGGGCTCAGGGGGACCCTCCAGGGAAGACCTGGGGAAGGCACAGTTAGACTGCCCCTCACTTGAACCCCTCAGACAGCAGGCTACTTCTGAGGCTGCAGGGAACGCCACAGGTACCCACAAAGTGTACTGGGTCGATGGACTCCTGTACTCCGAGGCAAGAGACCCCAAACCTAGCGCGACCAGGAGGCTGGTCATCCCCTTGTCTCTGAGAGGTTTCCTTCTTACCTTGGCCCACGAGATTCCCCTTGCAGGTCACTTAGGCCAGAATAAGACTTGGGACAGAATTGCTCCACACTTTCACTGGCCCCACATGTCCGTAGATACGAAGGAGTTTTGCCGCTCCTGTGTCACTTGCCAAGCCAGTGGTAAGTCAGGTGGCACGACAAAGGCCCCCCTCATACCACTACCGGTGGTGGGGGTACCCTTTGAACGAGTGGGGATCGACATTGTCGGACCAATGGAACCCCAGACAGCATCAGGGCACAAGTTTATACTGGTGGTGGTGGACCACGCCACCAGGTATCCTGAAGCTATTCCCCTTAGGACCACTACAGCACCTGTTGTGGCACGGGCCCTAGTTGGAGTGTTCTCCAGAGTGGGCTTCCCTAAGGAGGTTGTCTCAGACAGAGGTGCAAACTTTATGTCGGGATATCTGACTGCAATGTGGAAGGAGTGTGGTGTCAACTACAAGTTCACCACACCCTATCACCCGCAATGCAATGGGCAGGTTGAGAGATTCAACAGGACCCTAAAAGGGATGATTCACGGACTACCTGAAAAGCTTCGGCGGAGATGGGATGTCCTGATACCCTGCCTCTTGTTCGCCTACAGAGAGGTCCCGCAGAAGGGAGTTGGCTACAGCCCTTTTGAGCTTCTGTTCGGACATCCTGTAAGGGGACCCCTTTGTTTGGTAAAGGAAGGATGGGAGAGACCTCTCAGAAAGCCGGCATCAAACATTGTGGACTATGTGCTCGGTCTCCGCTCGCGGATGGCGGAGTACATGGAAAAGGCATCTAAAAACCTTGAGGCGAGCCAAGAATTACAAAAAGCTTGGCACGACCAAAAGGCTGTCCTGACTGTGTACCAGCCTGGACAGAAGGTGTGGGTGCTGGAGCCAGTGGCCCCAGCAGCACTCAAAGACAAATGGTCTGGGCCCCACACGATCATTGAGCAAAAGGGAGAGGTCACCTACTTGGTAGACCTGGGAACTCCCCGGAGCCCCCACAGGGTGCTCCATGTAAACCGGCTCAAGGCATATGTCGACAGGGAGGGCATGGGCTTGCTCATGGCCACAGATGAGGGACAGGAGGAGGAGAGTGACCCTTTCCCGGACCTGCTCTCTCAGAACCCTGACGATGGGTCAGTAGATGGTGTTGTCTTTTGTGGCAGCCTCTCTGGGCATCAACAAGAGGATTGTAAACAGGTTCTTCAATCCTTTCGACATATGTTCTCTCTGACGCCCAGTCAGACCAATTGGTGTACCCATGAGGTCGACACTGGGGACAGTCTGCCCGTAAAGAGTAAAATCTATCGACAGCCTGATCATGTCAGAGACTGCATCAAGACAGAGGTGCAGAAAATGTTGGAGCTGGGAGTCATTGAGCCCTCGGACAGCCCCTGGGCTAGTCCCGTAGTTCTCGTGCCGACACCTCACAACCAGGGCGGTAAGAAAGAGATGAGGTTTTGCGTGGACTACAGAGGCCTCAATGCAGTCACTAAGACTGACGCCCACCCGATACCGAGAGCAGACGAACTTATAGACCGGTTGGCTTCGGCCAACTACTTAAGTACGTTTGACCTGACAGCTGGGTATTGGCAAATCAGGTTAGCTGAGGAGGCCAAGCCCAAAACAGCATTTTCTACCCCGGGTGGGCATTATCAGTTCGTGGTAATGCCCTTTGGTTTGAAAAATGCACCTGCCACCTTCCAAAGGCTGGTGAATCGAGTTCTCACTGGGTTGGACGACTTCTGTGCGGCGTATCTGGACGATATCGCTGTCTTTAGCTCCACCTGGGAGGATCACCTGGTCCACCTGAGGAAAGTGTTAGAGGCCCTGCAAAAGGCAGGCCTCACTATCAAGGCCACTAAGTGCCAGATAGGGCAGACACAGGTTGTATACCTGGGCCACCTTGTAGGTGGAGGCCAGGTTCAGCCATTGGAGAGCAAAATACAGGCCATCCAGGACTGGGCTCCTCCAACCACCCAGACTCAGGTTCGAGCTTTCTTGGGCCTGACTGGTTATTACCGGAAATTTGTCAGAAATTATGGATCCATTGTGACCCCGCTAAACGACCTGACAAGTAAAAAGAAGCCAAAAAAAGTTCAGTGGACAGCAAGCTGTCAGAAGGCATTCGATGACCTAAAGCAGGCCATGTGCACAGCACCTATCCTAAAGAGTCCAGACTACTCCAAACCATTCATTGTCCAAACAGACGCTTCGGAGTTGGGTGTGGGAGCTGTTCTATCTCAGCTGAATTTTGATGGTCATGACCAGCCCATAGCTTTTATTAGCAGGAGGCTGACCCCCAGAGTGAAGAATTGGTCAGCTATTGAGATGGAGGCCTTTGCTGTGGTTTGGGCCCTGAAGAAGTTGAGGCCATACTTGTTTGGCACTCACTTCAAGATTCAGACCGACCATAAGCCCCTCTTGTGGCTAAATCAAATGAAGGGTGAAAACCCCAAACTACTTAGGTGGTCCATTTCCCTACAGGGGATGGACTTCACAGTGGAGCATAGACCTGGCACTGATCATGGCAATGCAGATGGGCTCTCCAGGTATTTCCACTTAGAGCAAGAAGACTCACCTGGTCAAGGTTAGCTTATTGTCCCAAAGTTTGGGGGGGGGGGTCATGTAGGAGAGTAGGGTCTGCAATCCTATGATCACCCAGATTTTTTGCTTTTGCTTCATTGGTTTACGACTTTCCCGGGCTGTGGGCCTGCCAATCAGACCCACAGCCTAGCTGTTCTCTCTCGAAATTAACACACTTGTACACTAGGTGCATCCACTAATTGGAACTGGGCCGCCTTGTCAGTCCCTGTATCAGCATACCACAGGTATCCAGGGCATCGGTGTACCCAGGGCCTACCAGGGGCTGCAGCATGTATTATGCCACCCCTGGATGGCCGCCCAAATCTGACACAACTGGCTGCACGACAGCTGGGGCAAAGTGGTGTAATCACCCGTTGCTGTAGGTGTAGTATTCCTATACCTAACCCTAGAATGGACACATGGATTCCTATCAGTCACTCCTATGGCAGGCCTTATCAATCCTGAAGGCAGAGTGCGGGGAATCATGTGGGATGGTGCTCTGGCGCGAGCTGAGCCCGTCGACGGCTTGCGGTACCAAGTCCTAATAGCCGTTCCATGGTGACGCGTGCCAACTACTTTAAAATGCATTATAATCCTTGTGGTTATTTGCTAACTTTGGCATCGCATCACCCACACATGTCGAGTAAGGTGTCATACGAATGGGAATACGAACCCCTCGCCAATTATGGCGACAGGGTTAGCATTCCCCCCTTTTAGAGGGGCACGACATGGAAGTAACCTTGAACCCCGGTTAAAAGTTGACTCAAGCCTCAGCATCACAAAATGGATGCTGCCACCAGACACAAGTCTGACCTCCTGCTGCTGGGAGACCTTCCAGCGGAGGGAGCTTGGACAAAGGGTTTCCTGTCGAGGGCGGTGTTAGCACCATCCCAGACAGGGTTTGTGTATCCCAGGTAGGCAGGGCTGAAAGGAAGGTGATTGCAAGTGGCACCCCGGTGCTCACTGTGCATAGCCCGGCTCAAACCAGTTTCGGGGGCAACCCTGCCCCTGGGCTGGGGCGAATCCGGACAAAGGATAGGGGTGTAACCACCCCCCTCCTGGCCCCACCCATAGGTAGGACCTTGAGGAAATATGAATTTTATGATCAGTTATGTCCCCTAGCTTAGACCCCAACGACTCCATGTACATGCTACAAGTACATGTATGTTCCCTCCAGTTCCAGCTATGAAGACGCAAATACATGTGCGTCCAACGTCAACATGCCCTCTTTCAGATCCGCCATGAATGGGTCGAATATTCCATTCCTAAGTATGATTGGCCACCGACTTTATATGGTTCACTTTTCTAGTTTTACAGTTCAGGCGAGTAGGCCCTGAATTCTGTCATCAAGCCTTTTCCTGCTTCTGCCTCTGAAATGCTCCAGCCTGGACCTGCATCCGTGTCCATGAACTTTGTCCTACTCCCTGCGCGGCTAACGGTGCCTGACGCGGCCTGTTGCCTGCCAAAAACTGTATTCAGCCTTCAAGTTATCTGCTCCGCTCCTCATCCAATGCATTCCTGTCTAGTAGTTTAGGTAAACATCCTTCCAGCTACCGAGCAAAGGGCTCGGCCTCGCTGTCTTTATGCAAGTAATTCATAGCCCCTGTCACCATGGAAGATTCCTGCCCCCTCACATCTCATGCAGACACATAGACGCTTGTACATGCACTAACAGTCAGTATAGAATAGATTCCGTCCGAGAGACCTTTCCTTTTGGATAAACCAGTTCCTTAAACAAAGATATTAGATACAATTTGGGATTAGGTTGACCTGACCCCCCAGACTTCTGTCTCCACATGTAGAGCTAAATGTCAATTCCCCTTCACCCTCTAGTTGCACGTCAATCACACGTCATGCGGCTGCGCGCGCATCTCTGCCAAATATTTCTGCTGACACTGCAGGATTCTCTTATGGATCCACCCACTTGTGACATCATTTTAAATGACGTTTCTAGTATACGCCTGTATTTACGCCTATTTTCATTACGTATGTGTATTCTTATCTGTATTATCAGCTGTTACGCCTCCTGCATCTGTCTTAATGCAATGCTTTTCATATATATATTGTTACTTGTCAATAATGTATTGCCTATCCCTTCCTGAACCTTCGTGGTGATGGAATATGATTGCCTGGTTCGAACCATAATTCCTTTGTAAGGAATAAAGTCCTTTTCAGAACCTCTAATACCACGGATTCTGCCTCTTATTTTGACTGAGTTATTCTTACTAGACTTTACCGCATAAAAAATAGTACAGGTAATTTAAATATTTACCACATAAATTGGCGCCCGAACAGGGACACTTTCTCATCTCACGCGCCGGAGGTGCGTTGCAGGCCCGGTCTCCTGCCACAGCTGGACAGACAAAAACGCGTACCCGCAGGATTTCCTGTATCTCCCTCCGGCCAAGCGGGGGTGACTGAGGCTGCGATCAACACCCAGACGAGGCGGTGAGAAGTGCGAAGTATCCCGACCAGAGCCTAGCTGAGAGAGCAAGATCCGAGGTATACAGAGGCCCACCAGGTTCCGAAGTTCCGAGTCCAGTCGAGTCCAGTCCGGTCCAGTTCAGTTCAGTTCCGAGGCCTTCCGTTCCGTGCTACCCGGTGAGTACCGTTGCTGGGGAGGCAGTTAGACGTGCACATTAATTTGTGCCGGTCCTGACGGGTTTGGGTACACAGATCCGGTCTGCACTGTTTTAGCAGTGTATCTGTACTGTTTAGCAGTATATCCAGTATGTTCATGTATATAATTCAGTATTATCTAGTATTAGTATTATGTCAGTAACTAGTTTTCTTCTAATTATCATTGTTCGTTAAATGTTAAATGTTTTACTGTGTTTAAAAATTGTGGTATGAATGAGTGTTCATTATTGTGTTTATTGTATTAATTGTGTTCAAGTCCAGTTTGAGTAAGAATCAAGTAGGAAGGTTTAAAGATGCCGTTCTTTTCAAAATTAAGACAGATCAAAACTAGAAAAGGAGTACTCGAAGAAGCTGTTCCCATTCCACCTAGGGACACTCCAGGGTATTTTATGTATCATAAACATGGCCTAGATGCCGTATTATATCTTGACTTATGGGTGGACTACACCAAGAATCTAGCAGAAAGTCAGAGGTGGCCCGCAGCTGGGACATGGGATGCAGATTGCATCATGAGAGTAGAAGAAGAATTATGGAAAAAGAAAGCCAGACAGTCACAGAAAGATGCTATTGAGTTATGGCGTAAAGAATCGCATAGGCGCACAGAGAAAGCGCTCAGACTGGAAGAGAAAAGTAGGGAGAACTCAAATAGAGCCCGAGAAAACGTATTAGTTGAGGAAGGTATCCGAGTAAAAACAGAACAAGTAGACAGACAACGAAACACTCTTATGAATGGTATGTATCCTCTTTTGGCCGAAGGTTTACCTAAGGCCACCCCGGAAATACCGAAAGATTTGCCACCCCCATTACTCCCGATTAAAGCACATCCCAAGACCGCAAAAGATATTTTCCTTTCCTCCTATTTAGACGATGTAGCTCCGGAATATGTTAATGTTCCACCACACACGCCACCTGTCGATGGTGCTCTACCCCGAGAACATCCGCCCCCAACTCCGCAACCACAAACTTCTCCGCACAATCCCACAGGTCCATCTGTTTCCACCGCTTTTCCTGCATCCACAGTTTCTACCTTACACCCCACAAATCCTTTTGTGCCTAGCACCTCAGAAGGTGCGACAGCAATTTTTGCCACGCCACCATCACGAAGTAAATCGTCTCTTAGAGATTTAGCAAACCAACGTACACCCCAAATAGCAACGTCCGACATGTTTAAGGAACATCTTGTAGATTGTAGATATGATCCAGTGCCCGGTAAAAATGATAGAATGCTGCTATCATCACTACGTATACGACGAGCTTCACTATATTTAACGACGCTACCAGGAATGATTAAACATTTAGACAATATATATCGCTTTGTCCAAACAGGGCAAGGCCCTGAAAGTATTGACGAAGCCATGGAATACCAGAAAGCGGATATACAGAGACAACTGTTACGTTTCTTCATAAACTGCTTGATCAGAGACAGAGATAGGTCAGAGGTAGACCAGGATGAAATGCAAGTACTTACCCGATGGGGTCAGAATATATCAGAGGGAAAACATGATAAACAGACATGTATAGCAGCTATGTGCCGAAAGATCCGCAAAGAAGTAGAACGAACACATAAAGCCAGAATGGAGGCAGACAAAACTGAATCAGAGGGAGAGGAGGAGGAAGAATCAGAAATGCCCACAGGACAATTAGAAACGATAGCCTATGTAGGTAGGGGAAGACCTTGTAACAATACCAGATACTTTAATGACCCGATACGTCCGATACGTCCTGAATGTAACAGACATTTTCAAGCCCCTATGTTAAATACGAAGTCCCCTGAACACTTATTCCAGGCTGCTGATAAATTACTCCGAGACCGAAGGGGGTATCATATGCTCGATTCTATGGATGAACAAGAATTAGCCAGGTCAGCAGTACAATGGGCTGACAGTTCTGAAAAATACAGTGATGATGCGTTAGCACACACGTTTTTGAATCTTACCCCAGACGAACAGCGTTTAGCTGGTATATACATGATACAACACCTCGTTATATTATATAGAAGCCAACACTCCGATCCTGGTCCCCTACCTGATATACTGATAGAATTACTCACGAATAAATGGAGAGGTTCAGGTACTGATTTAATTAAAGAAATTCTAGAATATCGACACCAGTACATTGTCTTCGTATGCCCAGAACATGTTTCAGTTCCCCCCAAGTTGGAAAGAAAAACGTACCATATAGACAGACAGAATCCCTTACGCGAAGTACACCCAATAAGAGGTGAAGACAATAATTTTAAACGCGTGTTTGTGTACGTGCCCATAACTAAAATTGAATTATTAGAAATGAAGAAAGTAGTACCTAGCCATGACAAAGACCCAGCAGGTTTCCACCGTGAGATAAAAGACATGTTACTCATGGGAGAGTATACTTATCCCGACATTATGAAAATATTGAAAGTTTTATTGCCTGCCGGTATTTATGAGAAACTCAAAGAAAAGGAATGGGAGGTGGGAGACCAAAAGATAGATTGGACAGCATTAGAAAACGAAGAAAAGGCCCGAGCTGCAGGTTCAGGGCTTGGGGAAAGGACTACAGCATTACCAGGATTATTAGTGCAGGTACTACCACGTTTATTAACTACGAAAAAGGAAGACTGGGGTGTAATTTCAGCCTGTAAACAAAAACAAGATGAAGACACTAGTGATTTCTATTCCCGATTTGAAAAATGTTTTGGTATTAATAGTGGCATAAAAGCAAGTAGTGAGTCGTATCCACATCTGTTTGTGACAAAATTAGTTGAAAATTCCCTGCCCCAAGTTAAGAGTAGAGTATTAAAATTCGAGAGTACTTGGCAAGGTAACACACCGTCACAGATGTTACAAATGTTACAATATCATCACAATAGAATTAGAGAAGAACAAGAACATGAACAAAGACGTATGAAAGACACAAAAATGAAAATGCTTGTTGCTCAGTCAGTTCCAGCTGACGGTCATAAAAAGGGTACGACGCAGTCCAATGATTCAGTAGGTCCTGTTAGAGGGACATGCAACTATTGTAAACAGCCAGGTCATTATATACACGATTGCGCAGTTCTGAAACATAATATCTCTACGGGTATAACGAAAGAGAGACCACGTCCGCCTAGACAGGATCAGATCCAACAACAAGTACCTCAGAATATACAGCCTATGCCAGCTGTACAACAGACCGCACCACAACAACAACAACAACCACAACAACAGCCACAGCCTATTGCTGCAATACAAAACACGACACAACAAATGTACCAGTATGCACAAAATGACTATCCAGAGTATCAACGCTACACATGAAATAGCCTAGAGAGGGAAGTTGGCCTACCCCTTATCGAGGTTCCCGTAGATCAAGAGGGTCCTTACGTACAGAGTCAAGTATTAGGGAAAGACAGAAAGTTTCTACTCGATACAGGGGCAAGCAGAACCACTATCAGTCACAGCGAAGTCCCAGGGGCACCCCTCTCAGGCTCACAAAATATTTCCCTTGGTTTTTCAGGAAAGCCTACTATTAACGAAGTATCGCAACCACTTGCATTTACAGTCGGTCCATTAACACGGACTACAGATCTATTGCTTACGAAATCATGTCCAGAAAACTTGTTAGGTATAAAAACATTGAAGGCTCTAGGAGCTGTAATATGTTGTTCTCCGGAAGGAGTGCGACTCTTTTTGCGTGACTTTAAGGGTCACTACGTGTCTAGAGACATGGATCACCGGTTACAGAATCTACCTGCACATTTATGGGCACAAGGCCCCACTGATGTAGGTTGTATGCACATTACACCATATCGAGTCACACTCAAAACAGGAGTGGTACTACCACGAATACGACAATACAAGTTACCCCCAGATGCTGTTGTGGCTTTACTGCAAATCATTGACGAGCTCATAGCACAAGGAGTGGTTGTGGAAACCGACTCCAATGTATGTAATTCCCCGATAATTCCGATTCTTAAACGAACTGATCCAAAAGCACCACCCGTATATCGATTAGTTATTGATCTGCGAGAATTAAATAAATGCATTGTACCACAATACCCCGTGGTCCCAGATATCTCTTCATTATTAACAGCCATAGATTCAGAAGCAACGTTCTTTACTGTAATTGATCTCAAGAACGCTTTCTTTAGCGTCCCAATCGATCCGGAAAGCCAATATTTGTTCGGATTCAGTTTAAATGGACGAAGTTTTAAATTCGCACGCGCACCTCAAGGATTCACAGAAAGCCCCAGCATCTATAGCCAAGCACTGAAAAGAGAACTTGACAGTATCCACATGCCAGCTAACACTGCCCTGCTTCAATACGTCGATGATCTGCTGATCACCGCACGAAGCGAACCTGAATGTGAAAAAGCATCACTGACGGTTTTACATTTCTTAGCCGACAAGGGGCACAAAGTGTCCCCTTCGAAACTACAATTCTGTGTCCAGCAAGTTGTGTACCTTGGGCACTTGCTGTCCAAGGGGGGAAGACAGCTTACACCCGACCGTATCCAGTTAATTGTTAACATGCCGCCACCCAAGACACAAAAGGAGGTACGGGCATTCATAGGCCTCACTTCGTACTGTAGGCAGTGGATCCCTCAATATGCATTTCTAGCGAAACCACTCATTCAGTTGACAACACAGGAGGCAGCGACATCGACTGTCCTCCCTTGGACTCAGGAACATACACAAGCTTTTGAAAGCTTAAAGAAAGCTTTATGCCAAGCACCCGTTTTAGCAACACCATGTTACAGCAAACGTTTTACACTTTTTGTTACAGAACGTGAAGGTACTGCTTTGTCAGTACTCACGCAGGAACAAGCAGGATCACACAAGCCATGTGCTTATTTTTCCAGTACATTAGATCCCGTAGCTCAGGCTCTTCCTGCGTGCCTGAAATCAGTCGCGGCAACAGCTTTAGCAATCAGACAAAGCGATGCCATAGTGCTAGGACATCAATTGACAGTACAAGTACCACATGCAGTAGAGGTTCTTTTGAACCGGACCCAAACACAACACTTGACTATAGCAAGACTGACGGGTTATGAATTGACATTGTTCCAGCCACACATAGAAATCAGACGTTGTAGTACATTAAATCCTGCCACACTTTTGCCATTAAGTGGAACAGACCCATTAGCACATGATTGTATTGAAGTTATCACTATTACGACGAAACCCAGACAAGACTTGACAGATATTCCATTATCAGATCCAGATCTGACATTGTATGTAGATGGTTCATGCATGAGAACAAGTACAGGAGAGTTAGTGGCCGCTTATGCAGTCACAACAGACACTGAAATTATTGAAACAAATTGTATCGATACCTTGTCAGCTCAAGCAGCAGAGCTCATCGCTCTGACACAAGCCTGTATTCAAGCCAAAAATAAGAAAGTCAACATATACACAGATTCACGTTATGCATTCGGAGTCGTCCATGACTTCGGCGTGCTTTGGCGAGAGAGAGGTTATTTAACTTCTCACGGTGCCCACATCCAGCACGGTCCCCTTATTCAAGCTCTGTTAGATGCAATACATCTGCCTACTGCAATATCAATTATGAAGTGTAAAGCCCATACAAAAGTGACTGACATTATTTCTCAGGCTAACGACCTAGCTGACAGAACAGCTAAACAGACTGCTCAGAATCAGACTCATCCAACTGACACGACAAAGACAATAGTTCCGACACCAACACACTGCATGACAGTTAAGGATCCCGCCCTTGATGTAATTGACATACAGACACATGCTACACCAGAAGAAATAAAGAGATGGACTGAATTAGGAGGGATCCAAACAGATCAAGGATGGATGACGAAGGGAAAATCTATATGGTTTCTCCCCGACTCAATGGTTCAGGTCATCATTAACACAATACATAGTCCAGCGCACCTAGGAGAGAAAGCTATGCTAGACAGTATTCAACACATTTGGTTCAATAAACACTTGCGAGCAGCAGCTAAACAGAAAGTACGTACCTGTATGATTTGTTGTCAGTTCAATCCAGGAAAGGGCGTACCTGTAGAACAGGGTGGATTTCAACCCCCCGATCACCCTTTTGAAGTCCTCCAGATGGATTATATCCAGATGGAACGATGTCGAGGATTCAAATATGTCCTCGTAGTTGTATGCGCTCTTTCCCGGTGGACAGAGGCGTATCCCGTCTCGGATTACACTGCCCCGACTACTGCCAAACAGTTAGTTCGAGAATTCTTCCCACGGTATGGTTTGCCCCGTATCGTGTACTCAGATAATGGCCAGCCGTTCTCATCCGAGCTAATGAAACATGTTTCACTTCTGTTAGGCTACCAATGGAAATTCCACTGTGTCCGACATCCCGAGGCAGCAGGTCTCGTGGAGCGACATAATCAAACTCTGAAAATTAGACTGTCCAAAGTATGTAGAGAAAAAGGTGTCGACTGGATAGTAGCTTTACCGGTTGCGCTCTTTTACATGAGAATGGTAGCACACTCTCGAACAGGGCTATCCCCGTATGAGGTGATCTTCGGTAGACCACCAAATATGTGGGGGACGCCTATACCTCGTAAAATAACTGATGTTGATTGTAATATGCTGACAGATTACCTGGCTTCCTTGATGTCTGCACTACAATCTTGTCGTTCACAGGTAGCTGCAGCTTTTCCCGATAACACTGAGGTGAAGCTCCATGACGTGGTTCCGGGAGATATTGTACTTGTAAGGAACTTCGACAGAAGGAACCCGCTGGAGCCTCGCTGGCAGTCGCCTAAACTCGTCTTATTGACCACAAGGACAGCTGTGAAGATTGAGGGACGTAAAGGGTGGTTGCACTCGAGCCATATCAAAAAATGTCATGGACTATCATCCGACTTGAATTATCAGCCCTGCATTCCCTCACAGACTGACTCAAAACTCCCCCTGGTTGACAAGATAGAAAAAGAAAACTATAAACTGAAACTAAGGTCTAGCAAGTCAGACAATTTGATTGTTTAAGTCCTCTCCAAGGTGAATCGGTTGAATTTGTCTCTGACATGTATCCTCTAGACCGAAATAGAGAGAGAAATAGACAGAAACAGCTCAAGAAACATGCGTACTGTAAATCACTTCGTAGTCACTGCATAGTGACATTGTTAATTATGTTTTTTCTAAGTCTTCTGATTATTATTTCCAGTATATTATTACACATGTATTACCCTATCTCCAACGTGCTTTCCATGCTACTGCCGAACATTCTTTTAGCGAATTACCCCCGCATGAGTTGTCCTATAGATTTGCGCTGCGCAACAACACATTCATTAGTATGTTACATCATTCTCATCAGACCAGCAATGCTACAAATTGTTGGATATGTGGCCGACTCCCTCCCTATCAGAAATACAAGGGAGTTCTGCCCCTCTTTCCGTATCCATTCACACACAATGGCTCCTGTGGAGCATGGTTTAGTTTGATTAATTCCCTAGATTCAAATACAGTAGTTTATCAAGACAACTGGGTATGGGGAAACCTGAACCTAGTTTTACTTAAAGTCTGCTACCCTAACAAGGAGGGACTTCCCAAAAGAACAGGAACTGATCTAGAAAATGAAGTATATGGATTAGGTAACTTTACACTTAATCTTATGATCCTGAATATTGAATCCGAAGCTACACCAATCTTGCCCACTATGTCAGTATTTCCAGTTAGAGGCGAATTATGTGTAAGAAAGAATGGTTCAATACACATGGGCCATAGTAAATGTACCACTGTAATAGAATTCAGTGATAAAGGCAAGTCTACATTTAGAGCTTCTCGTCACTCCTACTTCATCTGTGGTCACACCGCATACATACGCCTACCCCTAGATTGGGATGGTACCTGTTACATTGCATTCCTTCTACCACCTGTTTTCCTAGCCCCGCCTGATTACCATAGGAATACCCATTTAGTACACAATAGACAGCAGAGAGATCTCCCGATTGTCGACTACACCGAAACAGCATGGGAGCAATACACAGATTTCAATAAAGGTTTCTTTCCCTACATAGGTACAGTCACTAATAGTAAGCTGATACGTAGATTAACTAGAACCCTTGAAGCAGTAGTGAATGAAACTACTTCCGCCTTAGGCAACTTAACAGAGGAGCAGTCTGCGATGCGGATTGTTGTTCTTCAAAATCGTCTTGTCCTTGACGTCATTCTGGCCGATAGGGGCGGAGCTTGTAGGGTCATCGGATCAAGTTGCTGTGTTTTCATACCAGAAAACGCGCCGTCAGTATATAAGGCCATAACTCGACTTCATAAGATCGTAAGCCAGATACACCAGAATCCAGGCACCTGGACTTGGTCCGGTTGGTTCTGGAGCGTGTTGTCAGCCTGGGGATGGAGGATCCTATCCTTCCTAGGTATTGGCTTTCTCATACTATTCAGTTGCTGCTTGTGTCTACAATGTGGGCCAGCGATTTGTGGTCTGTGTGCCACATCGTGTATCCCGCCTTCAAATTTTCATTCAAGATCCCGGAAGAAGAAAGAAGAACAAATGATGCTATATGAACAGATTGATGGATTGATGAAGATGGATATTTCATAAGGGTCCGTAGGGGACAAGGAGGGAATGAGGAAATATGAATTTTATGATCAGTTATGTCCCCTAGCTTAGACCCCAACGACTCCATGTACATGCTACAAGTACATGTATGTTCCCTCCAGTTCCAGCTATGAAGACGCAAATACATGTGCGTCCAACGTCAACATGCCCTCTTTCAGATCCGCCATGAATGGGTCGAATATTCCATTCCTAAGTATGATTGGCCACCGACTTTATATGGTTCACTTTTCTAGTTTTACAGTTCAGGCGAGTAGGCCCTGAATTCTGTCATCAAGCCTTTTCCTGCTTCTGCCTCTGAAATGCTCCAGCCTGGACCTGCATCCGTGTCCATGAACTTTGTCCTACTCCCTGCGCGGCTAACGGTGCCTGACGCGGCCTGTTGCCTGCCAAAAACTGTATTCAGCCTTCAAGTTATCTGCTCCGCTCCTCATCCAATGCATTCCTGTCTAGTAGTTTAGGTAAACATCCTTCCAGCTACCGAGCAAAGGGCTCGGCCTCGCTGTCTTTATGCAAGTAATTCATAGCCCCTGTCACCATGGAAGATTCCTGCCCCCTCGCATCTCATGCAGACACATAGACGCTTGTACATGCACTAACAGTCAGTATAGAATAGATTCCGTCCGAGAGACCTTTCCTTTTGGATAAACCAGTTCCTTAAACAAAGATATTAGATACAATTTGGGATTAGGTTGACCTGACCCCCCAGACTTCTGTCTCCACATGTAGAGCTAAATGTCAATTCCCCTTCACCCTCTAGTTGCACGTCAATCACACGTCATGCGGCTGCGCGCGCATCTCTGCCAAATATTTCTGCTGACACTGCAGGATTCTCTTATGGATCCACCCACTTGTGACATCATTTTAAATGACGTTTCTAGTATACGCCTGTATTTACGCCTATTTTCATTACGTATGTGTATTCTTATCTGTATTATCAGCTGTTACGCCTCCTGCATCTGTCTTAATGCAATGCTTTTCATATATATATTGTTACTTGTCAATAATGTATTGCCTATCCCTTCCTGAACCTTCGTGGTGATGGAATATGATTGCCTGGTTCGAACCATAATTCCTTTGTAAGGAATAAAGTCCTTTTCAGAACCTCTAATACCACGGATTCTGCCTCTTATTTTGACTGAGTTATTCTTACTAGACTTTACCGCATAAAAAATAGTACAGGTAATTTAAATATTTACCACAACCTAGTCACGGGCCAGCCCCTTTTCCTAGAATAAAGGTAGGAGCGAGTCCCCTTCCCAAATTGGATAATTCTGAATCTTGAACTACTTTCCACGAAAGGAACTCTTGACTTTTTCTGAAGACTCTCCCTTGTGGCTAAGGAGTAGCCACCCTGCACCAGCAGGCACCACCTAAGCGCTTGCGGGTTGCTGTACGTCTCTCCCACGGATCAAGACTGCCCAGCTCGACGAGACCCGGGTTCCCTGCCATCTCTGACCTCTACCTACATCGTCAGCCCAGCTGAGAGTCGTAGGTGTGACGAGACCTGCGGGACCGGCCATCTTCAGAACCTGCACGACGCTTATCTAGCACGCCCACCGAGGGACCCTCGAGTGAGTGTAACTAGGGTTTGAGAAGCCCTAACCCTGAGCAGCTCCAGCACCGAAGTCTGCCTCCCCAGCATCCACGAGATCTGCGTGGGGGCCCTTCCGCTCCTTGCTGTTCACCGCGTTGTCCGGCCACTCGCCGACCGGCTTGTGGCCCTCTTCACGACGCACCACGACAGTCCTTCATCACTGGTCTGGTTGCTCCAGACTGGCTCTTGCTCCCCTTCAACAAAGGAGTACCTCGGACCCTCCTGGTCCACTCCAGACGCCATCTTGACTCCACCGCGTGGGTTTGCCACTGCCAAGACCTGCTGCCCCACTCCTGGGCCCAGCATCGTCGACAGCAGACACCTTCGTGGGACAGCTCGCCCTCCATCCTGGTCGCCGCCGCGCCTCCTGGTCTGAGGAACAGCCGAGTCCGACGTCATCCACTCACCTGGTCGAGGTGACTTCAGCCGGTACCTTCCTGGTACCCACACGATCGCTGGCTAGCGGTTGAGAACTGAGTCCCCTCTGCTTTCAGGTTTCCTTCATCACCGATCCAGGCTTGGATCTCGCTGAACATCGACACTGGTCGCCTGCCAGCAACTTCTTCTTCCAGGCTCCTGAGTCTACAACGAGGACTCCCGACATCTTGCCGAACCTCACGCAGCCGCAGCCTCTGGGCTAGGTAACTCGAGCATTTCGGTGCTCCATCGCAGGTTCGCTCCACAAGTGTCCAGTTCCTTTTGCGTTTAGTCCCACTGATCGGATCACTCCGGAATCAGTAACTCCAGACTCGAACCATTCGCATTTCTCTGTTAGAGTAGATGGTTTCTCGTGCCCCTCGGGCATTTGTGTAAATTGTGCAACTGAAGTATTTTCATAAGAGTTTTGTAGTGTGCTTAGCTCCCTGACTCATAAAGAGCCAGGGTAGTCTTGTTATAAATAAATATCCTTTATTTTCATAACAACTTGTGTGGTGTCCTTTCACGTGGTGTTCAAGGGGTAAATGTGGTGGTAAAACAGCTGGCTTAACACGCCCTCTAGAGTTTAGCCTAAAGACTGCTCGTATCCACGCTACTAGGATAGCTGGTCTATAAGGTTGACTTACAACCAATCATCAATAAGGGTCGTTTGGAATGATATACAGTGATCACTAGAATAGTGAGCACTACATATCAGGCCAACTTCTCACATCGCTGACTTCTCTGTATATTGCTAAACGGACATTTACATTTTGGACATTCGTTTTAGATGGTAGACAAGTAGTACAAGTGGAAATACAGAGGGAACAAAGCATTGGCCCGCATTGTATACATAAACAACAAGAGAAGAGAATTGCAATAATTGTGAACAAGGCTGATAATATTTTCAAACCCCATACAGAAAATGCGCTCCAGAACCATCCAGCCCAAGTCCATGTTCCTGAATCTTGATGTATCTCAGTGGCTATTTTATGCATTTTGTTCGTTCCAGTAATGTTCAATGCTGTGGTACAGTCATTTTCCCACTGGGATACTACCAAAACTGCTCACACAAAGATTTGCTCGGGATCTAGTAACATCGATAACAAAAGGCCCGTTACCCTTGGTCGTTCGAGTGTTGGGGAAAACATAACGTGTGGAGGAATTTCCTTTGCGATACTCCTCCATTTCCCATACAGTTCCTTTGGCTTGTGGGTCCCCTTCCTCATCGATGTAACAAACTTTATTAAGTTTTGCATTAAGTCCTCCAACATCAGCTAGAGTAATATTAGCAATTTCAGAGGCCCACAACAGTGCTAACCAGGCTCTACGGGATCCATTATGCGAGAATGGCAAGGGAATGAAAGGCGTTCCTCCCTTCTTCTGATGAGCTGGCATCATTCCACATACCCAGCAGTTGGTAATGTTCGTGGCTTTATGAGTATGATGCAACATTTGTATGAAAGTGTTATTGAGATACGACATTCTGTGCTTCTTTTCATGATAGGGAAGAGTAAAATAATAATGTTCAGTAGGGACAGTAGTAGTAGCAGTCAATAAGTTTCGAGCCAGAGTTACTTCCTCTACAACCCACATTATTACAGCAATGATGACAACAGTCAAAGTTAGTCCAATAGCGAACATCATATTTTTACTACAGACTTTTGCAGCGTTTGATTTCTTCTCCTCCGGCATGTTCATTTAGTCGGTAAACAACAAAACAGATTGTGCCCTATGGTCCTGGGCAGGCGTTGGTTTCTTCACTAACGTTGACACGAGTAGTCACTAATAGGCTACCCCCCTTTGTAGTCAGTCTTTAACCACCCAGGACAGTGGCTCAAACAGTGGAAAATGGCATGAAATTTCTGCTTAATCCCTAACCCTTTCATGACATATTCGACAACTTGCCCAATGAAATGAGGTCCGTTGTCACTCCATAAAACCCGACAAAGTCCTTTAAGAGGACTTTCACTGTCGTGAGAGCTGTATTATCCTTCATAGCATACGCCTACACCCATTTACTGAAGGCACAAACCACTACCAAGACATATTTTAAGTTATTACAGCGCTCAAACTGAATGTAGTCCATTTGCAGCACCTCAAAAGGTGCAGTTGGTGTCGCTAACCCTCCTGTTGGAGTTCGCATTCCCTTTCCAGGATTATACTGGAGACAGACCAAACAAGACTGGACCATCTTTTTAGCAGTGCCGGCAAAATCAGGATGATCCCAAACTTGCATAAGTTGTTTTGCCATTGACGATGCACCAACATGTGCCGGCCCATGTGCCATGTGAATCATGGGGTATAAGAAGGCTGTGGGTAACTTCCATTTGGTCATATCTTTATTCCTCCAGCAGCCCTCATCATCTAGTGCTCCCTCCTTAGACCATTGGTCTAGTTCATCAGTGGAGGCAGATTGTTGCATGTCCAGCACCTCTTGCCTGGCATCATGCCAACGTTCAGCTTGTGACTTCACTACATACATAGATGTGGTACTTCGCTGCACTGCGGTTTCACGGGCTGTGTGATCTGAAAAGGCATTACCTGCTCCTATTTTATCAGTCACTTTCTTGTGTGCACTACACTTAACAATTGCCACTTTCTTAGGATAGGTTAGAGCAGCAAGGAGATTATTTACTAATTCTCCATGCACTATCTGTGTCCCATGTGAGGTGAGAAAGCCCCTTTCTTTCCACAAAAACCAAAATTGTGAGCCACCCCGAAAGCGTACTGGCTGTCGGTAAAAATGTTAAAAAGCAAATCTGTACTAAGCTCACATGCTCTCGTTAGTGCAATCAATTCGGCTGCTTGAGCCGACTTCTGTGGGATGCGAGCTGTTTCAACTACTGTCTGAAGTGTTGTAATCGCATAGGCAGCAGATGTAGTGACATCAGGCAATTTTAGACATGAGCCGTCAACCCATAGCTCCCCATCAACACTAGGGAGAGGTGTATCTTGTAGGTCAATGCGGCCCTTTGTTTGCTCTTCAGTGAGGAATATACAATCATGTAACTCTTGTGACTGAGACTGAGTAGCTGGAAATGGCAATAGTGTAGCAGAGTTTAGGGTCAGACATATTTTCAGCGTAATATAAGGGGCCAAAAGTGTCAATTCATAGCCTGTCAAGCGAGCACTAGTCAAATGCTGTGCTTACGTTTGATTTAGCAAAGCATCAACAGAATGGGGTACTAAGACAAGCAGTTTATGTGACAAAACGATTCCTTCACTCTGACGTACTGATACAGCCATTGCTGCCACTGCTCGGAAACATCCAGGCAGCGCACGGGCGACTAGGTCAAGGACAGCTGAGAAATATGCACAAGGAAATTGCTTATCATCATGTGTCTGTGTTAAAACTGAGAGGGCACAACCTTCCCTCTTGTGTACATAGAGTGTGAAAGTTTTAGTGTAGTCCGGAGTTCCCAATACTGGTGCAGAGCAAAGAGCTTGGCGTAACTGTTGGAAGGCATTCTGACATTCAGTAGTCCATGGGAGGGGCATCGGAGTGTCTTTAGTCAAAAGGGCCAACAAAGGTTTAATAATGTACGAAAAACTGGGGATCCACTGCCTACAAAAAGAAGTGAGGCCAATCAGTGCACGGACATCCTTCTGAGTACGGGGCACAGGAGTATCTAAAATAGTCTGAATGCGGTCTGGTGTAAGTGCACGTCCATCCTTAGACAGGAGGTGACCTAAATAGGTAACCTGCTGTCTACAAAATTGCAATTTCTTCCGCGAGACTTTGTGATTGTGAGAGGCAAGAAATGATAACAATAACAGTGTTCCTTCTTCACGCTGCTCAGGGGTATCTGCAGCCAACAAGATATTGTTGACATATTGGATAAGGGCCACCCCTTTAGGTACAGGAAAAGAATCAAGCTGCCTTTTTAATGCCTGACTGTAAATGCTAGGACTCTCTGTATAGCCCTGTGGAGCTCTACAGAACCGAAATGATCTATTTTTCAGGGTGAACCGAACAAATAATGGCTGTCAGGGTGAATGGGTATCGAGAAGAAAGCATTCTTAAAATCGATCACCGAAAATGTAGTGGCAGTAGGAGGGACCATAGTGAGAAGTGTAGTGATATCAGAAGCTATCGGATATTGGGGCACTACAATTTTATTAACTTCTCGCAAATCAATATTGAATCTGTAGATTTTCGTGTCAGTGTCTTTTTTCAAAATAGGAAGGATAGGGCTATTGCAAGTGTTATAAGGGACTTCTTCCACTACTCCTACTTTACTCAAATCCTGAACAATATGTGTTAATGCTTCTTCAACCTTCTCGGGATATTTTGTATTGGGGCAAGCGAGGCAATGAAACACCCTCCTTTACTTGAATATGTACAGGTGGAATGACCATTTGACCCACATCAGTATCTGATTTAGCCCACAAAGTACTGAGTAAGGATGCCAGAGCTACATCCCCATTGATAAGACAAGATCTCTCAACCATTGGATAATTGTCATTCAAAATAACACGCACACCTTCTGAAGAACAACGTATTGTGGCACGAAAATATTTAAGCATATCGACTCCCACAATGTTGTCCGGTGTGGTAGGGGAAAGCAAAAATGACCATGCCGCAGTGAATTTATCAAGTCTGAATTTAAGTGGCTGTGAAAGTGGGCTAGGTGTAGGTGTCCCATCGAATCCTATCGATGTTATCATTGTGCTGGACAGGGGAACCCTAGGAACCAATTTTTTAGACAGAGCACTACGGGTAGCCCCTGTATCAACCTGAAACCGATCAGTAGTTCCCAAGACGTTTGCGTCAACATAAGGACCCATCACCTCAACCGGTTCCTTACCCCATCCTAGGCATCCCTATGCATAATCAGAATCCGCAAGGGCATCAGCAGAATAATCAGACATTTAATATTGATTTCGTCTATCAAAAGTATTAGAGTAATTTGGTCCTTGTTCAACTTCTTCAAATCTGGGGCGAGCTCCTGTACCTCCCCTGCTTCCTGAATCCCCTGGGCATCCTCTTATACTGCCCATTTCCCGCTGATACTGCGGACCTTGCAACAGAGGGCACTCAGAATGCCCAGTCTCTTTACAATAAGCACACTGATCAGGGGACAAATTTGCTCGAGGAAGAGGGGGCACTCCAGGTGTATACATTGCACGTCCGCCTCTTCCACCTCCCCTGAATGGTGGACCATATATTTGAGCCAACATAACTTTTGTCTTTAAAGCTTTATCCTTCTTATCCTCCCTGCCTTTCGCTTCCTGTTCCTATTGCTCATAATATTGTGCCATAGTCAAAAGGGAAACTGGGGAAGACGTGGTCCAAGAACTCTCGCTGGCCTTTAAGCGACTAGCTATTTCTGGTAACATATTAGAGACAAATTTGTCAACAAACAAATGCTTACCGGGATCATCGGCCAATGACCGACCACTAAAATCATGGAATGTCTCTTCAAATCTTGAAAAGAAATCAGAAACTAACTCATCTTTTTTCTGTTTACAAGACGCTAACGTAGTCCAATCTATTTTCTTAGGGGGTATGAGAGTCATTAACTTAGTCACAATAGCTTTAGGAAGAGCTAATATCTCCTTCTGAGGATTCTGCGCAGGTTCCCTTACCGCATCTATTTGTTCTAAATGTTCCCAGGTATCACCAAATGCTACATTGTCATCTATTTTACGTATCGTTCTCCACATATCAGGAGGCAACATAAGCCCGAAGAACATATCAATATCTGGCAAGGTCATAGTGCAGGAGCAAATGGATCCTTCCACCTCCTCATAGAAGGCGGCAGGATTTTTCCGGGGGTCGGGAAAAGCAGCTTTAAGAGCCATCACGTTAGCTCTACTCCAAGGACTGTAAACCCAATTATATATAAAATATCCCTTTGCATCATCCGAAGTTTTATCATCATTGGTTCCCACACCCTTCGGAGGAACATACAGGGGTGCAGCTTCACGCATAGGTTTCACAGTAACTGTAGTACTACTGGGTGCAACCTCTTCCACCGGAGCATCTATGTCCTGTGCTTGAGTTTGAACTGCTTCAATACCTCTCTGTTTTCTAGCTAATTCTTGCTCCTTTTGTAAACGTAATGTTACGTCTCGTATTTGAACCACTCGTCTAATCATATCAGATGAGTCGAAAAGGAAAAGACTCCTCTGTTAATCGTTTTTAATCAGTATTTACATCAGCTGGCTCTAGTTCCTGAGAAATGTGTCTATAATCAAATATTACCTCCCAAGCAAATTTTTCTACAAAATAAAATTGCTCTGTATTTTTCCACTGTCGAACCGTAGTTACAATGAGCGATGCAGCGTGAGGCCGACGAGCCTCCTCCCTAGCAGCGTTTTCTTTAGGTCTCGCGCCCAGAGTTGCAGTGCGCAAAACTGCTTGCGCAGCGCGAGACCTCTTGTACAGGCTTCAGAAAGCTCACCACATGCTCATGCGTGTGGTTTTGCTTTCCGCAGCTGCCATTGGCTTTTGAGTGCTTTTTAAAAAAAAAGCGAGCACACAATTGGGCAAAGGCGGGCGCATGTCCCGCCTTTGCTCCGCACCACTAGTTTCGATTTCATGCTACACCCGGTCAACAATACGCTCTGTGCAGAGGGCGTCCAGTACATGGGAAGACAAGGTGCGCCAATCGATCTCGTGATTGTGGCCTGGCGGTGCAAAATGACAGAAAGCTGACCCATGTCTGTTAATCGCATGTGCCGCAAGTGAAAAGAAAATGACGGCCACGACTGCCAGCAGCACCGGCCTACGTGACTGAGAGTCTCGGCTGGTGTAAGGAGTAATGCTGGGCCTCGAAAACATGGAATGTCTGCAGAAGTGCTTACCGACGCACCCACCCCCTGAGCTGTCCAGGTGAGAGGCGAGGAACAGCATTGTGTGGTGGGCTGATCCGAACGTTCCGGAGAGATCACATTGCTGTAATCGGACCAAGCTGAGCTGTGTAGATGCGGGATATGCAGCAGACAGCAAGCGCCCCTAGTAACGCACAATATAAACTAGCTGCGGCCAACACACTAAAGGGGCCATAGTGAGAGCCGAAGTTGCCTGCTCTGCAGCCAATGACTACTGCTGCTTCGCAGCCCGAGAGAGTAAAATGAACACGACATGAAGGACCTTAAGCATGACAGCAACTAGCGCACACATCAATACTCGGATGCCCAGAGACAGGCTGACAGGAGCTCATGATGAAAAGTGGCTATCTACCTGGCATATGAGACTAACATGCAGTTGTAGAAGGTAGGGGCGATGAAATTAGACTACACTTTCTGAAGAACGACTCATTTACCCCAGTGCGCTAACAAAACACACCGCACTGACAGGGATTCGCCTGCCCTGACAATAGACACCCTGATCCACAATAGACACTAGCTGCAGCGTGTATGATTTGGCCAGAACTGCGATTTGGTACCTTTCTTGGCCAACACCTTCGAGTCACATATGGATGACTCGCAAAGTAACCCTCGCTAACCAACTGCAGGATTTCTGACTTATCTCTGTTTGGTTACATCTTTTAGAAAACACCTACTTTTAGGATCTGCAGCCACATCTAATCCTGTGTGTTACAGCAAACAAATGATGGACGTAATGCTGACAATGCAAACATTCTTCCCCAGTCAAAAGATCTGGGTTAAATCCAACGTTCTTTTGCCTACTATGCCACCCCAGTTTGGACCCAGCCATATGCAAATCAGTCTTGACCCTGTGCCCCATGGGAACAGTCCAGACCGAACTGCCAGGCCAGGTCCTCCCTGGACCGGAAACAAGCATCCTGGGACCAGTTTCAGGGTATGTCACCCTTCTTCATCCAGGCTAGCTTGAATCCAGTGGCACAGTGAGCAAGGGACCCACGTCTGGGCATACCCATCCCACTTAGGGCGAAGAGTGTTACAGCAATCAAATGATGGACGGAATGCTGACAATGCAAACATTCTCCCCCAGTCAAAAGATCTGGGTTAAATCAATCGTTCTTTTGCCCACTATGCCACCCCAGTTTGGACCCAGCCATATGCAAATCAGTCTTGACCCTGTGCCCCATGGGAACAGTCCAGACCGAACTGCCAGGCCAGGTCCTCCCTGGACCGGAAACAAGCATCCTGGGACCGGTTTCAGGGTATGTCACCCTTCTTCAGCCAGGCTAGCATGAATCCAGTGGCACAGTGAGCAAGGGACCCACGTCTGGGCATACCCATCCCACTTAGGGCGAAAAGTGTTACAGCAAACAAATGATGGATGGAATACTGACAATGCAAACATTCTCCCCCAGTCAAAAGATCTGAGTTAAATCCATCGGTCTTTTTCCCACTACGCCACCCCAGTTTGGAACCAGCCATATGCAAATCAGTCTTGACCCTGAGTCCCATGGGAACAGTCCAGACCGAACTGCCAGGCCATGTCCTCCCTGGACCAGAAACAAGCATCCTGGGACCGGTTTCAGGGTATGTCACCCTTCTTCAGTCAGGCTAGCTTGAATCCAGTGGCACAGTGAGCAAGGGGCCCACGTCTGGGCATACCCATCCCACTTGGGGCGAAAAGTGTTACAGCAAACAAATGATGGACGGAATGCTGACAATGCAAACATTCTCCCCCGTCAAAAGATCTGGGTTAAATCCATCGTTCTTTTGCCCACTACGCCTCCCCAGTTTGGACCCAGCCATATGCAAATCTGTCTTGACCCTGTGCCCCATGGGAACAGTCCAGACCAAACTGCCAGGCCAGGTCCTCCCTGGACCGGAAACAAGCATCCTGGGACCGGTTTCAGGGTATGTCACCCTTCTTCAGCCAGGCTAGCTTGAATCCAGTGGCACAGTGAGCAAGGGACCCACGTCTGGGCATACCCATCCCACTCTGGCCCTGCTGTCTTCAACTATCACCTATATTCACTACAAGTGACTTACACTGAATTCCACTCATCTCAACTTCATTATTACTGTTATCACAACTAACTACTCCTTGATCTGTATTACAAATCCTACCAATACTGTTGGCTTCGGTGGGTCTGATGAATCTGTAGGTCTCTAATATGGTTGAGACTGAAACCATACACACTCTGATGGCTTAATCATTGCCTTGATACCTAGCAACTCCCATATTTCGAAGCCTTTCATTCTGGTTAAGTCTCTTGGTTGCTGATCGGGTTACTAATCCTGCAACGTTTTCTTGTCAGGTATTTCATGCATCGATAGAGTACTGACTTGGTTGGTTGCGCATGTACATTGTTCTCCATGCCTACGGTTTTACTTCTTACTGCTTACCATTTTCTACTGTACTCCCATAGCTCCTGATAGTATTAATCCTGTGTCATAGTATACTAACTCCCTTAGCAAATACTTCTGTCAACTATATCGTCATGCTTTGTGTCTATGTTACTTAATAACGCCTTGGACATCCACTTGGTTTCCATTCCTTAAATGACTTTACAACTGCACAACCACTTAATTCTATGTATGACATGTTCACTTTTAATCCTCTTACTGGTCTGCAATGTCTTCATATATTGTGATTGCATAGGTGTTTTGTACCACAAAGATTATGCTTTTTCTTTCATTTCTGGCTGTGTATCTACTTATCTCCTGTAATGTCGGATGTGGTGGGCTCAAGGTCTCTTATTTATGTGCGATACCCATCGCCCTGCTTCCCATACTTCGTCTCTTAGAGACCTCCCTCCTTCCCTACTGCTATCTCAATCACTTTACAGATCCTATCCATCCACTCTAAAGGCCGAACTTGGCGTATGAATACTGGGGTTCTGGACGACGACAGAACTGTGTGTCCCTTACATAAACAACTGGCCCTATTCATAGAAGAAGGATAAACATTCAGCCTCCTCCCTGATCATACTCTGGGACTCTCTGAAGTGCTTCTTAAACCGCATGTTTAGGAAAAACAAAACAATGAAAGCTTCCCTAGACAAACTAACTGCTGACATTAAGGAAAAATAATTGCTCTGAGGGCAATCAAACAACCCTCTAGACATGGCAGCACTCGAATGTCTCAAATATGAGTATAATTCCATTAGCAGTAAAAGAGCTCACATATGGGTGCAAGGCAAGGAATTGTTTTACTTGAACAAGGCTGGTAGATCCCTGGCTGCATACGTGAAATTCAAAAGTAATTAAACTCCAATCCAAAGTATTAAAGACCACCAAGGTAGTTTGCCGACAACAAATAAGGATATCCTCAAGGCCTTTTGAAGATTCTGTACTGAACTGTGTTCCCCGACCATAAATACACCCATAGAGGCCTCTTTAGACTTTCTCCAAAGCCTTCCAATAAAATCATTCTCTACAGATGATCAATTAATCGTAAACAGACCGATCGATCAAGATGAGATTATGCTAGCAATAAAATCTATACCAACTGGTTAAGCCCCGAACCTGGATGGTCTCCCCATCAACTTCTATAAAACCTTCGAGCTCGCAATTATAGACCCATTGGAGTCTGCACTGAACTGCTTCCGAGGCCAACACTGTGGTCATACCCAAGGATGGGAAGGACAACTCTGACCATAAAATCTTTAGACCCATTTCTCTAATAAATATGAGGTGAAGATTTATGCTAAAATCCTGACCATGCGCATTGCTCCCCTTATAACGAAAATGGTCCATCTCACTGAGAAGGGATTTATCAAAGGCTGACAACATTTGATTATTTTGCCATGTAATTGACATTCGGTCACAGTTTGCATTCCACTTTCTTAGTATATGGTTTGGTCTCCCCCTGGAGACCACTGTATTGTGTGCTTAAGTGCCTATTGCACTTGAGGTATTATTGTGTATTTGTGTTGCTATCTCTGGGTAGGAGATATACCAATGTGTTAGTGAGTGATGCGTAGTAAATTGACATTTTTATATATACACTGTGTGGTTCTTTTTCATTTAACCTACACTACATGAATAAACTGGTAAAACATGCTACTTAACACTCCTTCAAGATAAGTCTGAAGGCTGCTCTTCACAGATACCACTTTGAGAGCTTTCAAAAGCTTATCAAAGACCACTAAAATCATCATAAGGGATGCCTGGATTGGTGCAAAGTGCTTCACTTAAATAAGTGTGCACCATATACTAAGCCAGCCTCATACACTGCACAATGAGCAGTTTAGCATAGTCAAGGACTTAATATTCTATGGCACCTTCTCCTCATATTAAATTGTCTTGCCCGGTTTTCAAAGATGTCGCAATAGTCATGCAAGGTTGGTTCGATACTTGCACAGATTACTCCAATGTTCATTCTGCTCCCAGAGCAAGCATCGCTGTTTGTTCCTTAAGTGAATCCAGCTCCTGGCAGAGTTGGTGTATGTTCATTGTGAGCATGGTTAAGGTGTCTGTAAGAGTTTGGCAGATTTCTGCTAATTATTGCCATAGATCTTCCTCCATTATTTTGTTCTGGGAGGATAAATTTAAGATCTTCCTCGGTCAACAGGCTACCTTTCTGCTGATGTACCATTATGGAGCTCTCCGCTGACCTTGAGGGCGTTGATGCAGATTCCCCACCCACCTGCTGTTTAGTACAGTAGATCCCAGTATCGTTCTAGCCCATGGACATAGGTGTTGGAGCCATTTAGAGCCATACCTAAAGGATCTAAACAGGAAACCCACCAAAGTACTAAATCACTGTTTTGAAAGCCCGGTTACCATGAGCTGACTATCTCTGTCATAAGGATGAGTCCCAGACCTAGTAGGGGGCAATTTCTATGTTTCGGCTACCTCGAAGAGGGAGGACGTTGGGCCATTTTTTTGGGATAGGTGACCCCATTTTCCAAGTTGTATTCCACTTTTAGCTGACTGTTTACCGTGGTCCTCATACATTTTTGAGAAACAAATTACTATAGCCTCAAGGCTCTTCATGTGGGTTTGTTCACTCTCATCCCCATTCCATCTGTGGAACCGCAGAATCCAACATCTATTATGGGGCCAGCATCAGCAGGCCATACTGCTTACAGGAGTGATCATATCCCTGCTGCCTCCACCCAGTCAGGGATCTCCCCTAGAGTTGATTGCCCACCTCCATAGCACAAGCTTCCTGTCCTTGTTGGAAGGACATGGTGGTGCCCACCTGCTTCATTTAGGGCAATTCCACTGCTTCCTTTCTGTGTTCTGGGATCATAGTGGCATGTTACTGCACCAGTAATCACTATTCTGCTGACTTCTGTGGTCCAGCTCTTGCCTGCCTTCCTATATCCCTGAGCCCGGTCATGCTTCATTTGCTTTTAGGCCAAAGGATGCCTGCGGGGCCGTCATGCTGCACTCTGCTTGTTGTCAAGGTTATTCCAAGCACTAGGCCTCCCACCATTGCACACCTATGAATTTCATTAGTGTTGGGCTATACCCTTCCTTGTGTTTTCTTCCACCTTTATGGTGTGCAATGAGGTCTACCTCTGTCATTGGACCAATCAAGAGGATGTTGCAGCTGCTATCATCATGGCTGCAGCCATGCCCCCGAGGAATTTACATCTTCAAGATTTGTTTTTAAGATGAGACAGTATTCTTGCTTTCAGGGGAGTTTTGAGTTCCTCTTAAAAGTAGGCCATGTTCATTTTAATCTTAATCTGACTGGATTTGGGTGCAGGATGGCATAGAGACTGCACAACGAGGTGTCGGGCGATTTACCAATAGAACAAGTTACTTACCTTCAGTAACACCTTATCTGGTAGAGACTATCTAGCAGCAGATCCCTTACCTTAGAATTATCCCCATGTGCCAGATTTATCCTGCTACAAGACCCCCCCTTGCTGCTCTCATCGAGCCAGAGACACCATAAACTCTGATTCCCCACTATTTGCCCAAGAAACCACCACTCTTCCTCCCAGATTGTTGTTCAGCACAAACTCCCCCCAATCTACAGAATGCTTTTTTGGCTGCGGTTTGGGTGTGCAGCCAATTGACGCAGGCTCTTGAAATTATTAAAGTTTACTTTTATGTTGTCACATTTGTTCCCCTTGCAGCATGAGCATCACATAACCCATACCCAGAAACAGAGAGCAGGAGGGGGCGGAAGACGGATAGGCCACAAAGCGGAGCACTATCAAGACTCACTCCGTTGTACCCTCACTACATGGCACACCGTCTCCAGACCAGTTTCTTAACCCTTAACCTTAGGGGCATGCACACAGCGCACCGCCATTACTCAGTGTACTCCTACATAAAGAGACATAATACACATATAAGTTTTCTTCAGGAAAATCACCTCACCAGGGAGGAACTCCAGTAGCTGCGAAAACCCTGGAGAGGCTCCATATATGGCACAACATATTCTGCATATGTGAGAGGTGCACTGAACTGGAGCCACCGTGGCACACCTTTTCAGCCACCCAAGTATCCCTGAAATGTATTGAAGCCCCTAACTTGGACCAGTCCAATTTTTGGGCTTTGTTGTTGGAGGTCGTGGCCCAATGGGTAGGCATGCCATGGGTACTAGGCGGGAACTATAACAGCTTCCTTTATATCCACTTGGACAGGTCACACCAACAATTCCACAAAGCACAATTCGCCCGCTGGGTTACACACTGGTCACACTCAGAAGCCTGGCGAACACAAAACCCACAACTCAAACAATATTATCATTACTCAGCTCCCCACGACTTCTACATATGCCTTGACGGTTTTCTATATTTTATTTACTTCCATACTACCCAGTTAAAACACTCCGACAACCTCAATCGTGTCATCTCTGACCATATGCCCACATAGTCGATATGGATTGGAGCACACCACTCTCACCAGTCCCTACCTAGAGCCTATGACGTGATGTCTTAGATGACCCAGTCTTACGAGACACCCAACTTGCGCACATAGGCAACTTTTTGGCCAAAACTCACAAAACAGCTAATTCTCGAACAATTAAGTGGGACACCTATAAGGTAGTCACCCAGGGCATTTGCATGAAAAAATAATAGGAGTACAGCAGACTAGACAGGGACCTTGCAGGTGCTGAGGTGACCTTGGACTCCTCGACGCTACTTAGCACCTAGTCCTAACAACAGCCAAAATCAGTCATTCAGCCCTAATAGAGCACCTGCGATTTTTCAACTTCGCGGCCTACACTGCAAGGATACATTTGACTGGAGATAAACCGGACTGTCTTTTGTCCTGGTTGGAGCATCAGGAAACTGGCGCATCTCCCATCACCGAAATAGTCCCCACTACTGCGTGGCAAGGTCAGGTGGTACCCGGTGCGGAAAATTTCTTGTCACCCCCGGCTTGACAAAATGGCAAAAATATGTGTTTAAAAAACATATTTTTGCCATTTTGTCACCCCCCTCAGTAATGACACCCGGGGGGGCCCGCACCCACCGCACCCCCCTTCCTACACCACTCCCTCCTGCATTCACAACAAGCCATATTGCAAGCATTTTAAAACTACTACTCTGCCCTTTACCAGACACCCTCTGCCACACTGCCCAACCCAGCTGGGGAAATCCTGGCATTCCTAACTTTGCCCAGCATCTCGGCTACTGAACGCAAAGACCTCATTGACCCTATTGCAGAGGCAGAGGAGATAAAAGCTATCCATAATTTGGCCCAGAATAAAATACCAGGCATGCACAGACTTCCTCTGGAATACTATGACCGGTTCTCCACCCACCTAGCCTCTAACTTGACAGATGTTTACAATGAGGTGCTCAATACTGGGGCGCTCCCTGCATCGCTTCAAGAGTTCCTCTTCATCTTCCTACTTAAACCTGACTGGGATTTCACCCACCTAGTCTGGTACTGACCCATAACAATTCTGGGTGGTGGCTACAAATATTGGGAAAACATATTTGCAGACAGCTACCTCCAGATGCTACCTAACATTCTACACCCGATCAAAACAGGTTTGTCTCTGGACGTAGCATGTCACACAATCTTAGAAGACTATTCCACGTGACGGATCACACTGCTGTGTTTTCCAGATGCATACCTGAAACTCTACCTAGAGAAAGCTTTTGATATGCTGTCCTGGGATTATCTTTTCAAAGTACTGGCTGAGTTCAGAATAGGCAGGCGTCTCTTAACATACACAAAACTATTATATAATAACCCAGCCTCCCGGGTATGCATTGGACGCTTAATTTAGATCCATTCCTGGCAGGTCGTGGTACCTGCCAGGGTTGCCCCCATCTCCCATACTCTTCGCCACTGACATGGAGCCCTTGGCTATCTGCCTCTACTCAGAAGGCACACACTGGGGGACCCCACTGGGAGGGATGAGCCCCTCACTCTTGTTTTACAAAGCCGATCTGTTGCTATGTCATTATAACACCAGTGTAGGCACCAAAGCGATCTATGCAACCCTTCAAACTTTTGAGAAAGCAGCGGGCCTGTGAGTGAACTGGACAAAATCCAGTGTCTACCCTACTCGGCCGAGACACTCCACTGAAGTAGATAAGGCTAGGTGGCAACATACTGTCCTGGGCAGGGGCAACGGTTCATTACTTAGGAATACGGCTATACCATTCGCAACTCGACCTGTTCAAGGGAAACTTGAAAAGGGCACTCACAGCCCTCAAGTCCCAGGTAACATTCTGAAAGCGTCTGTCACTTGCAATTACTGGTGAAATAGCCCTATCCAAGATGAGTGTCCTTCCTCGACTATTGTATTACTTTGTAAACGTACCAGTCTATCCACCCAGAATATTCTTCTGGAAATTGGAATCCATGCTATGGGAATTTATCTGGGATAACAAATGATACCGAATAGCCCTACATAAATTGCAAATCACGGTGGGTAGAGGGGGCTTATGAGCCCCCTCCGACGAATCGTACTACCTCACGGCCCAACTACAGTGGGAGTCCCACTGGATGACAGTTGGCAACTTTATGAAACTAACACCAGCGATGGGCCTTAGTCCCCTGACACCCTACAACAATTCCTGATACCCGCAGTAGAGCTTCAACACTCAGTCATTGCATGTCTGGATAGCCCGAAAGAGCCTAGACTTGATTTTCCAGATGACATGCCATGTTCAACCATGCGCACCCATGATTCCTCTCGGAGACCTGCCAAGATTCCCAGGGTTCTTCACAGCCAATGATTTATCCTCCTGGCATAACAAATCCATAGACCCAGTCGCTCATCTATTCCAAGACCACCACTTAATAATGTTTGACCAATGCAGGCAAGGTTACGGTATCCCACCAGGCCAATTCCTTCTCCATTGCCAATTACTGTCTATGTACTACCTTCTTTGGCACACTGTAGATGAGGAACCTCCCCCATGCTGTCATACAAACCTTATACCCAGGGGCACTGGGTGTCACTTAGACACATGGCTCTACATGGCCATAAGGGAGCATGTAGGGACCCCTTTAATATCCCTCAGAACAGCTTGGAAGGACGACATCGCACATCCATTACACGACTTGGAGTGGAACACGGCATTGGAGTCCCCACAGAGGGTCTCTCGAAAGGCGAGATTTAAAATCTTACAGTACACTATACTCCATAGAGTATACTTGACATCCTCCAAACTGAATCGAATGTTCACGGAGGCACATCTCACATGCCTTAAATGTTGCTCCAACCTTGCTGATTGGCAGCATATGCTCGAATCATGTACCAACCTCGCGCACTACTGGCACACAACACAGCCTTGCCATGGTCACCAAACTCACCAACCTGAATACGTGGGCAGCAACTGCCCTAAGCATCTACAAAAGGGGTAGAGATCACAAGGTACGAGTAGGATTTGCAAACCTGTCCTCACTGTTAGCCAAACGGACCCTCACACTACGCTGGAGGGCCGACCAGCCTCCTACGGTCACATTATGGCATTAGACGCTCCTTCGGTGAGGAGAGGCAGAGTGTTAACTTACACCATGAGGAGACTGGGCACCTCCGTAAGAGATCCATAGTGCCGGCTTGGGTCACTATGGGCACATAGTTCCAAGCACTGGTGCGCAAGGACGCTCTCCCTCCTTTAGGAGCAGTAGTCATAAGAATTACCACACAGGTAGCAGGCCCACAGAACCGAATGAGAGCTGCAGGAGGCACTGCCTTTCACCCCTATCCCTGCTTGCAACTGTTACCCTGTGATTGCTACCACAGTTCTTGCTGATGCTGCTGTTAAGTTCCCCCCCCTATAGATCAAGGAGGTTTACATTCACACTAACATAGCAATTTGGTTACACTTCACCACGAACTCAGCCCGGGCCAATAAGGGCAGTGCTTAATTTGAGCCAATGGTTTCTGGCACTCAATCATCAACACTGGCGCCTTTCATGAGCACCAGTTAAAGATACATTCATTTAGGGGGAGATTAGGTGATCTGACCAGATCACAGGATGTTGAGCCAACGCAGAGACTCACACCTGGTTCTCCAGCTTCCACGTCTGCACCTCTGGTCATTATGCCACATTCTCTCCCCACTTTCATGGTTAGTAGTTGGTTTTCTTTTTTTTACAAATAAACTACTGAATATGAGTCACAGAGCATATAGCCACTCCATGCAGGCCTTGCCTCTCTGCTTTGCCACCTAGGCCCAGCGCCAGCCCAGTACTACTGTGTAGAACAAGCACCAGGGAACTGACGGAATGCACCCACCTCTTGAAAGTTGTTCTTGTTTGACCAATATGAATGTGTAACAATATAACAAAAACCTCAATAAAAAGAGTTAAACATAAAAATGGAGGAATCAGCTTCTGGTGCAAAATTGCAGGTTAGGTGTCCTCAAATAACATTAATAATGGAACAGTACAACATGAACTAGTACATTTGATGATGGAAATAGTAAGACCTGTTACTGCATTTCTGCACAGCCGGTCAACTACTGCAGTGGCTAACAGCTTCAAATAACAATAAAATAATAACATCGAAGGGGCCCGAAGAACTAATTTTCCTTGATACAATCCCATCTGTTCATGTTCTTTTAAACACCAGTGTCTCCAGGCAATCTCCGGCCAATGCTTTACTATCCCTGCTAACTTTATATAGGAGGTAACACAAGAGAAAAACCAAAACATTTACAGGTTGGGAAAAAGCTTAAAGCCTTACCCAGAAGTCACCTATCAGATACTGCGGCTTGTTATCAAGGACTTTAGAAATTGCATCGGAAGGATCACACCTCGCCCGAAAGGACACCAAAAGCCATTTAGCTATGACTGTAACTGCGGGAAATTATACTTTTTCACTGTCACTTCTTGCATTTATACCTTTTCATGCTACAAAGAGCGGTAAAATTACCAGCTGTTAATAATGTGATATGACAAAATAGCTCTTACCATCAAATCTGCATTGTGCATCTTATTCTCACCCTAGGTGTCAAGATGAAGAAAAGGTGATGAAGAGGTGTATGAGAAGAAAAAAGTAAAACAGTGAGTGAGTTGGTGGCAGGGTAATAGGAAATCAGCCGATTTCCGGTACCCAGGCAAGTGATTTAAAAGGTGACTTTTTGGTGCTCGAAGGTAATTGTTAACAAAAATTCAGTAAGACATTTCATACTCCGACATTTCAAATTGCAATACAATGGAGTTTAGAAATGGTTGTCGACGACGTTTCGATCCCTTAGCGAGTGGTGGGATCTCTTCAGGACAGGAGAATGACAATTATTTGCCTGGGAGGTAGCCTAGTGGGGAGGGGGAGAAGAATAACAATATGCAAAGTTAGGAAGGGAGGTTAGAAAGAATAAAAGAAGGCGAAGGGGGAGTGGATTAAAATTGGAGCAATTAGTAATATACGAGGAGAGAGGAGTGTCACAAGGGTGGTGCAGAGAATTAAATTATCAAAGTGGATAACCACCCTTTACCGCAAACCCACTGAGAAAAACACTCTTTTGGCATATAGCAGTCACCACCCCAGAGCCCTTCGCGACTCACTTCCATACTCACAATTCTTGCGTATACGGCGCAACTGCTTCTTCAAACAAGACTATTTTTCTGAAGCTAACCTGCTACTCAAAAAATTGACTGACAGAGGTTACCCACGTAAATTAGTCAAGAGATCGCTCAAGAGAGCCTGGTATTGCCCGAGGGAAACTCTACTCACCCCCAAGGATAAGAAACAGAACGACAAACTTGTTTGTGTCACTACTTTCACACCCATCTCTAGCGTAGTGAAAAAATATATCAAGAGACACTGGCCAACACTGAATGCCGGCAACCTCCATATAGAATGCCCCCTCTTTGCATTTAAAAAGAACAAAAGTATTAAGGACCATCTAGTCAGGGCCGCAATCCCAGAACCCAAAAGGGATCCTACCCTTAGAACCTTCTGCAATCTACCACGACTGGTGGGCCATTTCAAATGTACAAGCTGTAGTGTCTGCTGCCTCACATTGGATACCAAAACCTTCGTGCATGCTAACATTAACATCACCTTGAACAATTTTTCTAATTGTAACACTAATAATGTTATATACGCCATAATATGCCCCTGTAACTTGATCTATGTGGGGCAAACTACGCAGAAAATCAGGATTCGCATTTGTCAACATAGAAGCAGAATCCGCTGCAAGACGGCTAACGCTCCTCTTGTTGAACATTTCACACAACTCAATCATACCGAGGACGACATGACATGGCAGGTGATCAGCGTTATCATACAGTCCTCAAGGAACATGAACATTGTATCTGTCCTCAACAAAGAGGAACTCAAATGGATAATTCGTTGCGATAGCCATCACTCTGGACTGAACCGACTTGAGGACTGGTCTAATCTACTCTAATCCTTGAATATCCTCAAAATGTACATTTAGCCCTGCGTAATTTGACTGAAATGTTCTCTGTAATTTTATGTACCAAGAACTGAGCATGCTCCCGTTTTTTCCATGCCTTGTACCCCTCCTCTTTCCCTTCCTAATTTTTAAACTTTAATTATTGCAATCAGACCCTACTCTATACTAACAATTCCCCCCTGTCTTCCTCTTCTCAACTGGTCCTCGACCCTCATCCCGAGCCGCCACTCTTCTGACGTCTTGTACCTTCCTTTCATCTTCCCTTACTATCCTTCTTTCCCAATTACATATCTCCTTGGGCGACTATGACCAATCCATCATGGCCGCCCTCATAGCCTACCCTGTCTGTCTTCGCTGTCGATTACTGGGCGGCTCTATTTCAAAATTCACTTCCGTCCCATTGAGGCTCCGTTCACACAGCCCGCACCTTCACGCTTAGTCGGATCCTCGCAAGCTCCCCAGGTGAGTCAAGGTCGCTCGTCTCCTTCCCCTTCCCTTAGATTACTCCCCCCACCTTACTCAATTCCCTCCCTCCACCCCACAGGTTATTCGCGTTACCATACGGGTTGCCACGGAACTATCGGCTACCTTCCACGCTGTCTTATTCCGGGCTCCGGCCCCACGGTGAGTCCAATTCTCCGTGTCCCTCAACCATCACCCGACCCCCCACCCCCTCCTTGCTCACTATCCCTCCCTTCTCCCCACAGGCTGCATTGATTTCGGAACGCATCAATACGCACGTTCCGCTTCCCTCGGAACTCCCTTCATATTCAAGAACTGGCCTCGCATCCGACGAATCGTCGACAACCAATTCTAAACTCCATTGTATTGCAATTTGAAATGTCGGAGTATGAAATGTCTTACTGACTTTTTGTTAACAATTACCTTCGAGCACCAAAAAGTCACCTTTTAAATCACTTGCCTGGGTACCGGAAATCGGCTGATTTCCTATTACCCTGCCACCAACTCACTCACTGTTTTATTTTTTTCTCACTTTTTACTGTAATTTACTAGTTATCTCTGCATTGTCTTCAAACATAAAACCCAATTTTTCATTGTACTAATTGTGGCACCTTAATTTACTCTAATTGAATGGGACCGCTGTTCCTTTATAATAATGTTTACACCCTTGGTCCCTTCTGACTCCTAGGGTCTCCTTGTTCCTTATAATCGTACCTTGCGCAATCGCTGGATTGCAAGGATTTGCTAGAATCCACTCCCACTGACTTTTCCTCAGTGAGTTGTATTTTTTTGTATTTTTGAATTTTACTAATCACAATCCCGAAACCAGGTCGGTTGCCTACCTCTCTTCCTCCCTCCCCTCTCCACCCCTCCACCTTCCTTGGGCATGGCACAACACGCTCCCCTTTATTCAGATGATTATATAAAAAGAATACTAGAAGGTCCTTCTCTCTTTACTGAGACTACGGAAAGCACTGACATTACTCCAAACACGATTTTTGAGCAACTTGAAAAATCTACCAAGAAATTCATTAGACTCCAACTAATGGTTCGCATGTTAACTGAATACTTGAAATCAGACACAATTCCCCAGGGACTCCAAGTCCGCAATATCCCAGGAGTCTTCACTGACATTAAGAAGTATCTGACTGGTTTCAGTCATATTGGAACCACATGCTCAAGACACTGGATGGTCTTGGGCATTGATATTGCCACTGAAGAAGCGAAAAAATTAGAGATAGAAATTAAGGATATAGAAAAACAGATTAAAGAGAATAGTACCCTCACTGACGCTAAGAACCTACTGGACAAAGTTGAGAAAACCCTATCTGAATTTCATCGCATTGAACAAAACAAAAAATTGTCAAAGTTAAGCGAGACATCAAGAATTACAAAGTAGAAAGGACATATCCATATCTACTTGAGGATTTTTACATCAACAGGGCATACCTAGGTCCTAGAACACAGCGACCCTGGGGAAGATTTAACAAACAGCAACACGTAGTTGGCTTTTCTGATACCTCGGCTGAGTCATCAGACAATTCTGACTCCACTGAAGGTCCTAGTACATCCAGAACCAGACCAAACAATCCTAATAATTTTTTAGGGCAAGACCAGGGGCGCCAACCCAGCCGCGGACCACCACGTCTCCCCCGATGGCACAGTACTCCTGGAGACAGACAGACACGCCAGCGGTATTACCAATGGTGAGAAACACTGTTCCCCACACTAACTCCTCCAACTCTGCCCCCATAGTACTATGGGCGAGCATCAAACTATTCCCATTTTTAACCTCTCCACTCACTCTCTCTCCGAACAAGAAATCACATTACTTAGCAAAGGACTTTCATTTGTTCCTACCATTAGACCTATTATTATACGGGTTGCCACGGAACTATCGGCTACCTTCCACGCTGTCTTATTCCGGGCTCCGGCCCCACGGTGAGTCCAATTCTTCGTGTCCCTCAACCATCACCCGACCCCCCACCCCCTCCTTGCTCACTATCCCTCCCTTCTCCCCACAGGCTGCATTGATTTCGGAACGCATCAATACGCACGTTCCGCTTCCCTCGGAACTCCCTTCGTATTCAAGAACTGGCCTCGCATCCGACGAACCATTTTACTTCTCCCATGGCTCACCGTCACCTTGGTAAGCCTTAGCCCGCCTGACTTCCCCTTGCACCTTGCGTTCACGCACTTCCCTACCTCCTCTTCACCCTCCGATTCCTCTGCAGGGTCAACCATCCTACGAGTCCCGACCTGAGACGGTATCTGACGGGCCATTTTTCTACTCATAGTGTCTCACCGCAATTTCTGGTAAGCCTCAGCCCGACCCACTACTACTTGCAACTTGCGCTCGCGCACTCCCCTACCCCCCTTTAACTCTCCGGTTCTCCTGCAGGCTCATTTTCCCGCCTCCACGTAATTCTGAACATTCTACGATTCCCGGACTTCAACACTAACATTCGTATTTGTTGTATGAGACGCTTTTTCGCATCACACACCACCCATTGTGGATCATCCTCTTCCCGCTCCGGGCACTGTAAGTCTCTTCCACTTTGATAATATAATTCTCTGCACCACCCTTGTGACACTCCTCTCTCCTCGTATATTACTAATTGCTCCAATTTTAATCCACTCCCCCTTCGCCTTCTTTTATTCTTTCTAACCTCCCTTCCTAACTTTGCATATTGTTATTCTTCTCCCCCTCCCCACTAGGCTACCTCCCAGGCAAATAATTGCCATTCTCCTGTCCTGAAGAGATCCCACCACTCGCTAAGGGATCGAAACGTCGTCGACAACCATTTCTAAACTCCATTGTATTGCAATTTGAAATGTCGGAGTATGAAATGTCTTACTGACTTTTTGTTAACAATTACCTTCGAGCACCAAAAAGTCACCTTTTAAATCACTTGCCTGGGTACCGGAAATCGGCTGATTTCCTATTACCCTGCCACCAACTCACTCACTGTTTTACTTTTTTCTCACTATTTACTGTAATTTACTAGTTATCTCTGCATTGTCTTCAAACATAAAACCCAATTTTTCATTGTACTAATTGTGGCACCTTAATTTACTCTAATTGAATGGGACCGCTGTTCCTTTATAATAATGTTTACACCCTTGGTCCCTTCTGACTCCTAGGGTCTCCTTGTTCCTTATAATCGAGGTGTATGAGAAGAACATCCCAGGGGACGGTGGGGAGGGGAGGAGGGAAAGCAGGATCACTTAGAAAAAGAAACTCTGTATCTAAAGAACGCAGCATTCCAATTAACATGCTTTAAATAATGTAATGTTATATTTTGCTTAATGTAAATAATAGGATGGGAAATATAATGCATCCTTTAAAACAATATTATATATCACAGCGTCAACTGCATTGAGGACACTTTATCACACAATGCAAACAATGGAATGCTGTCTCTCAAAGAATTGCAATATTCAGTATCAAAATCAAAAGAAAGCGATGTTGCATGTTACATATCTTTTCGAATGCAACAGCACACATTTTAAACAATATACTATTAACTAACACAAAGTCGAAATTGTGTAATGGTATGTATTTCACAAACCAAGGAATAGAACAATTATTTCATGCTTCTTCTTCAGATAAGGTGCGAGTAATACATGCTACCATATTGTAAGGGCAATGGGATCCTGCAGAGACAGATTAAAAAGGTTCACAGGGGCTGGGCAAATTATATCAGAGTCAAATGAGAAAAAATGCAGGACAAGGGTCATGATGGGAACCAGACATGTGAAAACGGCGAATGTCCTTTAGGTTTAATCGAGAACAATCCTTGAGGGAAGGTTATCGCAATAGTGTTGAAGTGCGGTGAAGAGGCGAGTATACCTTGGTCTGGAAAATCAATTTGAATTTTGGTTATTTTTCATGAAAAAAAAGTAAAAGTGTTTTTTAAAACTGCTATTTTCTCTTCTCGCCTCGTTGCTCTTGACGGTCTATCTTTCCTTTACATCTCAAATTCTCTTTCCAAAGATTTGTCTTTAAATGTGTCCATAGTCTGGTCCCTCCTTCCCTCTCCTCTCCTGATCAACACTACATACTCTCCTACCCCCTGCTTACCTCTGTAGACTGGTTACCAACACAGCGGTGTGCCAATTTCCCAATTTAAATGTTTTGCCATTCTTGTCACTTAATTTAGAATTCCCCCCCTCTGTATGCTCCTCTTCTTTGTACATCTTTCAGGCCCCTCTGAAAGACAATCTTCTACACAAGAAGTTTCCCTATAGTTTTTTCATGCATAGCTGAACTGCCAGCTTTATGCACCTTTTCATAGCAATTGAGATGTACCATTTTTATATTGCTTGTCACTGTTCTCGGTACAGAACGTAAGCTTAAATACCTTGTTGATGTAATAAAATTAAATGATGAGCCAGATGCGCTGTGCATATTTGCTCTTTGCTTGAGCATTAAACTACATTGGGACAACATTTTTAATTGTACAAGCAGCAAGGCTGGCCAGGATTTGAAGCTGAACATTTACTTTTTTTAAATCTTTGGATAAACAACTAATTCGTTGAAAATCCAATAAGTGCTACAAAAATGTAAGCAAGACAGAAACTGCTTATAGATAGAAACAACCCTCCAGCATTCTAGGAATGGTGGATAATAAAACACGAAGGTCATACCCTTAATAAAAGAGTCACCACATGGAATAGTAAATCCCTCAAAAACTGGCACATATAGGTCAGAATTGAGCCTTAGGTGAAAGTTATCTCTTGTTATATTATAACATCTAGCCTAGTATAACCTAACTTTTTATGCAAAACGTTTTGGCATGGTTATTATTTTATGTATCCAGACTTCTTCAAGACAAAAATAAAAAAGAAAGAACAGGAGAGGTAAAGGAGGAAAAAAGTTAATAACTGATTCGACTAATTCAAGTAAAACTCCATCATAACCTTAGAGTTCTGCTCTCTAAAAGAGTTTAGGAGGAAGCTCCCCCATAAATCGGCAGTGTTCCTACCTCATAAACAAGTTACATACCTTTGATAACACCTTATCAGTTAGAGAAGATATTGAGCCGCAGAATCCTTACCATTGAGTTTACCCAGGCGTTAGACTGGAACCGGAAGATTTTCCGTGAGCAGTACCCCTGCACGCCAGTAGGTAGCGTTGGTCTGTGTAGCATCGGTGTCGCATGTGCCGGAAGTGACGTCTGCGTTAACTATATAGGCACCACCTCGGTGCACTGATGTCAGTTACTTTTCATGACTTTCCACGCCAGAAGAGCGGAGCCATGAAGTGCACTGAAACTGGTGTGTCAAAACTAGGGCCCTGAAAAGGATCAGCCCTGACACTAGAAATCTGTCCACAAAGCGGGAAGGATTGGTGAGTCGGTAAGGAATTTGCAGCTAGATATTGTCTCTACCAGGTAAGGCGTTACCTAAGGTAAGTAACTTGTTCATCCAACAGAGACAGATATCCAAAGATTTATTACCTTTGAATTGATAGCCAAGCAATACCATCCCCGCAGGTGGGTCTGTGGACAAATTTAGACTAAGAAGCTCTGTAGGACCAAACTGACGAAATGCCCATCCCTACAGACCTGAATGTCCAGGCAGTAATGCTTGGTAAACGTGTGCAGCGGACAGATGTCCAGGACTGGAACTCCACAGACTAACGCAGTGGTTGAAACCTTAGCTCTGGTGGAATGAACTCTTAAGTCTTCAGGAGGCTGTTTCTTTGCCAGTGCATAGCAGATCTTGATGCAGAGAACAACCTTTCGAGAGATAGTACGTTTCTGCACCACCCAACTTTTATTCACACCACCATACCCCACGATGAGTTGGTCATCCACCTGAAACCCTTGTATGCGGTCAAGGTAGATCAACAAGGCTCTTTTTGGGTCCAGACGGTGGAGTCACTCTTCTTCTCTAGAGGGATGTGGAGAAGTGTAGGAAGTGGTCAAACTGACTGATTGGCCCACATGAAATTATGTTATCACTTTTGGCAGGAAAGAGACCCTAGTGCAAAGCACCAGTTTGTCAGGAAAAAACTGATGGGGAGGTTTGGGTTATAAAACCTGCAGCTCACTCACCCTTCTGGCTGATGTAATTGCCACAAGAAAGGCTGTTTTGATGGTGAGCATCCTGATGAGATAATTGGATAAAGGCTGGAAAGGAGCACAAAGCAGAAATATGAGAACCAAATTAAGGTCCCACTGAGGCATAATGAAAGGGGAAGGTAGGAACATATGTACAAGACCATTTAGAAATCTATTCACAATGGGAGATTTAAATAAGGAGGGTTGGTCAGCCAGCTCCAAGAAGGCAGAGAGGGCAGAGAGATACCATTTTAGTGCCCAAAACCGAGCAAGGGTATGAATAAAGAGCAAAATGTCTGAAAAGGAGGTATAAAGAGGAGCAACAGACTTTTTTGTACAATATGATACAAACTTTCTCCATCGGCAGGCGTATACCGACTTGGTGGAAGGATGCGCGGCTAGCAGAATAACATTACAGACTTCGGGAAGAAGTTCTAAGCTATCAACTGTTGCTGCTAAATCTCCACATACGAAGGTGAAGAGTTGACAGGTTTGGGCAGAGGACCCTCCCCTGCAGCTGCAACAGAAGATCCTCCTGAAGTAGCAGTCTGATCGGAGGATCAATGCTCATGTTCAGAAACTAGGGATAACAGACTCTCTATGCCCAGTCTGGAACCACAAAGACGACTTGGCCGGGTTGTTCCTGATCTTCTTGAGATCTCTGGGCAGGAGTGGTATGGGTGGAAAGGTGTACAGGAAGCCTGAGCTTCACTCGAGACAAAAAGCGGCATCGAACGAGAGCTGCCTTCGAAACTCCACCGTCAAAACTGCTGGGATTGCACGTTCTTGGCAAAGTGAACATATCTAACTAAGGCTCTCCCCACTGCTGAAAGAGACCTTGCGCCACCTCGTTATAGAGACGCTATTCATGATCAGCTAGGCATCGACGGCTTAGTTTGTCTGCCCCAGTGTTCACAGAACCTGCCAGGTGTTGAACCACCAGGGATAAGCCCTGCTGTTCCATCCATGTCCAGAGACACAAGACCGCATGACAAATGGGCCATGACTACACCACACCCTGTTTGTTGCAGTATCACATGGCGCTGGTGTTGTCCGTGAACACCTGCACTAGCCTTTCCTTGATGAACGGTAGAAAGGTTTTCAATACCAGTCTGATTGAACAGAACTCCAGAATGTTAATGTGGAGTTCGGATCCCACCAGAGACCAGAGTCCTCTGATTTCCACCACTCCCAGATGGCCGCCCGATCCCAGGAGAGATGGATCTGTCACTACTGTGAGACCATGATGGGGAAGGAAGTGGGGTCAGCCTCTGAACCAATTGCAGTTCGTTAGCCACCACTCCAGCTCCTGCTCAGTTCCCTCCAAGATCTGGACCATGTCGGAGAGATTTTCTTAATGCTGCACCCACTGGAACTTCAGGTCCCACTGCAGAGCTCGCATATGCCATCTTGCATTTGTTACTAGCAGGATGCAGGAAGCCATGAGCCCCAACAGCCTCAGAGTCAGTCTCACCGAAACCCAGGATAGAGGCTGAAACATCAGTATCATAGCCTGAATATCTTTCACTCGCCGCTCGGGAGGATAAGCCCAAAACTGCACTTTGTCCAGAACAGCGGAGATGAAAGGGAGCATCTGAGAGGGAGTCAGGTGTGATTTCGGCATGTTGATAGTGAACCCCAGCGAATGCAGGAGGTTCGCCGTAGTCTGGAGGTGGTAGAGGACAGCCTGGGGCGATCTCGCCTTCAGCAGCCAGTCGTGCAGATAGGGGAAGACTGTCACCTCTGATCTGCACAGATGAGCTGTGACCACCGTCATCACCTTGGTGAACACCCGAGGGGCTTCTGGTAAGGCCATTAGGGAGCATGGTGAACTGAAAATGCTCGTGGCCTACTGTAAACAGCAGGTAATATCGATGGGCAGTCAGGACAAGGATATGAAAATAGGCATCCTGCTAGTCCAATGCTACCATCCAGTCTCCTGGGTCCAGGGCAGACAAGACATTTCCCAATGTGAGCATTCTCCTATTTGAGGAAGTAGTTGAGGGCTTTGAGAAGATCTAGGATAGGATGAAGGCCCTTGTCCTTTAACTGGACCAGAAAGTAGCAGGAATAGCAACCACAGCTGGCTTCTGACGCCGGAACCCTCTCTATGGCTCCCTCGGCCAAGAGACCAATGATGTTCTCTCAGAGCAGGGACAAATGATCCTCCATCAGCCAGTCATACGATAGAGGCATGGAGGGAGGGATAATCACGAAGGGGAGGGAGTAGCCCCTTCGGACGATCTGCAGAACTCATCTGTCTGATATTATGGACTGCCAGTGGTGGAAGTGATGGCGGATCCTGCCACCAACTGGACGCTCATGATCCAGAAAGGCAAGATTAGGAGGGTATGGAGCATGTACCTGCTGGGAGGGTGGTGGCTGGACCAGACCACTGGCTGCCTGACCCACCAGGTCAGTATAAACCATGCACTCATCCACACAGAGGCTTGGAAGGTTGAAAGCCCCTTCCTTGGTCACAAAAGGAGCGAAAGGCAGACTGGGATGAAGCGGGGTAGCTGAAAGGCCCAATGACTTAGCCGTAGCTTGCGAGTCCTTAAAACATTCGAGCCCTGATTCTGCCCTATCTCTGAAGAGATGGGTGCCATCGGAGGGCATGTCCATGAGGGAAGCCTGGACATCCCCTGATAAGCCAGACGTTCTCAGCCAGGCATGGCGCCTGAGAGCCACCTTCGACAAGACCGCTCTGCTCAGCAAGTCGGTCGTGTCTAATCCACAGCGCCTAGAGAACTTTGCTGCGTCTTTCCTGTCTGTTAGTGCTTGGGAGAGAATGGCCCAGGTCTCCACTGGGACCTGTGGCAGCACTTGCGCAACAGTTTACCACAGCAAGTAGGAATAAAGACTCAATAAGCATGCAGTGTTCACCGACCGCACTGCCTTTCCTGCTTTTGGTTCCAATGCACCCCACAAAAAGTTGATTGTCCACCTGAAACTCTCTTATGTGGTCAAGGTAGAATAGCAACGCTCTTTTTAGGTCCAGACGATGGAGTCTCTCCTATTTTTTAGATGGGTGAGGCAGAGCATAAAATGTAGGCAGGGTGATGGACTGGCATACATGAAAGGGGGCCAGTAGGAAGGAGGCTTTGGTTCAAAGAGCCAGCTTGTCTAGTTAGATGATAAGGTACGGAAGCTAAGATTATAAAGCCTGTAGTTCACTGATCCTCCGGGCAGATGTTATTGCCTCAAGAAAGGACATTTTAATGGTAAGTAGCCTGATAGGGCAGTTGTGTAGCGGCTTTAAAGGAGCACACATCAGGAATGTTAAGACTAATTCAAGGTCTCACTGAGGCATTATGAAGGGAGAAGGTGGAAACATGTTGGAGACCTTTCACACACCCAAGTCCTGACTTGTACACGTATGGCTGGTCGGGCAACCACAGAAATACAGTGATGGCAGAAAGATAGCCTTTTAGGGGGCCCAATCGGAGCCTTACTGAGCCAGAGTGAGAATAAACAAAAGCAATTTGTAAAGTGGTGCAAATAGGGGATCAACTTGCCTATCTGTATACCATGCCACAAACTTGCTCCAATGGCAGGCGTATACCGTCTTGGTGGAGGGACGCCTGGCTGCCAAGATAACATTGGAGACTTCGAGTGGTAGGTCAAAATCTGTCAACTGTCACCGCTGAATCTCCACACATGAAGGCAAAGTGTTGCCAGGTTTTCCAAGACTGGAAAAGGTCCCCCAGCTGCTGTTTGAATGGAAAAATACAGAAATAATCAGGGTTCAGTGGGCCTAGCTTGCAGTGGCACCAGGGCCAAGATGCCTGAGGGGCCCACTAAACCCTGATTATTGCTGTATGTTTTCAACACTGGCATTGAAACTACAGGTGTCTATTGATGAGAAGCAACAAACACACAGACTTAGGGACGGGTGGATAGTTCAGGGGTGGGCAAGTTTGTAGGCTCAAGAGTGGGCAAGTAGTCCTCAGGCTTGAAGGAGAGGCAAGTAGTACACAGGCTTCAGGCAGGTAAGCAACAGGCTCGAGTATGGGCAAGGAGCACAAAGGTTTAAGGGTGGTTTGATGGTTTACAAGTTCTCGAGCATGCTAGAGACAAGCAGTATACAGGCCCAAAGGTTTGTTATGGACCAATAGGGCAGACTGAAATACTCCGATACTGAGCCAGTGGGAATCATTCAATATTAGAGCAACAAGCCCTTTCCAATTCTATACCACCGCAAAGTACCTGCAGTTTTTATTCATGAACTGAATGTAGTTAAAAATAGTTTATCAAGCAGTTTATCAAGCAGCAGGCGAACAACAAAGCCAAGCAGGGCTTTATGCTGGATTAGCAGCAGGGCCAGCCTTTAGCATGGGCGAGCAGCTGGGCTCAGGCCCAGGGTGCCAATATTCTGAGGGGCGCATGAAGCTTTATGCATTAAGGAAATTTCAACAGCGACACCCCTGTCATCTAGCTCCTGTCTTGTCTGTGCCCCTGCATGCAGCATGCTTGTTTCTGTCTTTGCAAGTTTAAAGCGGTTTGCAGGTTTAAAGAGGTTTTTTTTAATCCTTCATTATACTGTGGGTGATGTTTTTAGCACCCCATTAGCCCCCTTCCTTTCCTTTCCCTCCCTTCATCCTCTCACCCCTGCTTACAAACACCAACAACATCCACATTAACGTGATGCAGACAAACTATTGGTGATTTAGGTGAGCGGGGAGAGGTCCAGAGATTTCTGCTTTTAGGGGCCAGTCACTGCTCAGCCAGGGACTGAACAGTGAACACAAAAGGGACCCCTACTTCCTCATTTAATGCCGGCTCTGATTAGCGGCATGTGTTTACCGTGCAGCAGTTGAGGATGTGGGTAATGGCAAGAGCGCCCGACTTTGAAGCTGGGAAATCGGGTTTGCGTCTCGGTGGGAGACTCAACATCCTGTGATTCTGGACAAATCACTTAATCTCCCCGTGTCTAAAAAAATGAATGTGTTCATCTGTATTGCAAGTGTTGCTCATGTAAAGCGTTCTGATACCTTCAAGTCGAGTTTGCATTGTATAAACTCCCCCCCAAAAATAGTATTACGATAAATAACATATCCCAAACATATACTTCATGAAAGATGGAAATCCTTGTCAATTACCACCATCAAAGTCAATTGAACAGGGGCCCCGCCCATCCACCAGCGTATAGAACTATTTAGTGGTTTGCAAAATCTTCTTTAACCAGATTTGGGGTCACTTAGCACAGTTTACAGAACTACAAAAATCAAACAACAGTGAGCCACGACACCCTGCATTGGCGCCAACAGGCAGACTTTTAAACCAAGTTTAAAACACACTTCACCCTGAGACTTTCCAACTCAATTATTTGTTTACTCCAGACTGATCTTTAACAATTAGCCTAGCGTTTAAATGTTACCCTCTACGGTTTTGGAAAAATGTGAAACGCAGCTGCAACATGCTATTGACAACATTAATTCCCGTTAGGAAAAAAGCATTATGCGAATAATGCATCTGTACATTCTATTGTGTGCATCAAACAATGGTGTGAGTGTACTTTTTCCATTTCCATTGCACTGCATTTGTTTTAAGGCCCAGAAAGCTTCAAATGTGAAATGTCTCTTCAAATGTAAGAAATTAACGCAGGAATTTCCCTGATTACGATGTACTGAAACACGCACCCATTCAACCCTTGGGAAATTCTTTCCAACCGATTATTTAGCATATCATATAACGAGAAAACACAGAGGCACTACGTAATTAGAGAGGTGCAGGGGTTACATACCCGGACGTAATTTACTCATGCTGGTCACTCACTGGAGTCTAACACGTCATCACATGAGCCCGACTCCAAGAGCTAGACCTGTGTGGGGCTGGCCAATAAATCTTGCCAGGTTCATCATTGGTAGCACGTAGCAGCACTTTTGTGTGCTACTAGATTGACAGCCCTGCAAGTGCCTGAGGCGAGGTCCAGGCACGCCAGGACAACATATACATACACATGTATCTAGAAGTCTAGGACTGCGTGCCGGCTGGCCCGGGGTCAACAATGGTAGAGAGGATGAGTTCTGCACAGGCCTGGGTCGGTAGGACCAGCCATCCTGCAGACAATCTGCAATAAGGATGCAGTCACTCAGAGCTTCATTCAGCAGAGCAATCATGCGCTGCTCACACAGGCGGAGTGGTTTCCAGCCAGGGGTCGCAAGTAAGTTGGCAAGGGTTGCAACAGATGGTTTAGGGGTCGCAGTTGGGCCTCCCGGTGACCCCTAAATGACCTCCATGAAAATGCTCCACAGGCCACGTTTTAACACCAAAATGGTTATGAGACCAAGCCCCACTCTCTGCTGCAGAAGGGGTTTCTCAAATTTTCTAAAATCACTGGTATCAACATCAAGATTTTGCCAAAGACTTGCGATTTTAGTGACTGGATGCCGCAGGCCCGCACCCCACTATGAAAGTTGTTCTGGCTACAGTGCAGTTCTCCATCAGCAACTTTTATAAGCAAATCAATATCTTGGCCACAGACTGATATCGAAGGGCGTGGTCAAGGTTGTTACAGTTCACAAACAACTGCTGCTATCAAATTTAAAAACCACCCCCGCATCATGTCCATTAAAGCTAAGTGGGTCACGAAATTTTGTTGTTCTAAAAACTGGGTCGTGGTGCTAAAGAGTTTGGGAAGCACTGTTTTAATCTAAAGAAAACAGTGCACCAAATCTAAAGAATGAAATGTCACCCGAGGAAGAATCTAAATAATGCTTCTAAGTGCGCCACTTAATCTAAAGAAAGCACCTTTGCATCTCACGTAATGTGAAGAATGCATCATTGAAAACCAAAGAATATGACAACTGCACTTTCTTATAGCACATATCATAAAATGTAAAAAAAAAAAATACACACTTGAATATTATGGAAATTAAACAAAGCAAAGCTCCATATCTAAGAATCTAAGGAATATGGTGTTCTACGTTGTGAAATATTAAGAATGTAATGCTGCATAATTTAAAGGATGAAAAGTCACTCATTGCAGAATCTAAGGAAAGCACAACCGCATATCACAGAATGGGGAGGATGCGACCTTCACATCCCAGATCCTGGAGCATGCAACATCAAATATCAAATAATTGAAAGAAAGCAACATCCCAAATTACAAAATATAAAATGCAATGTTGCATATCACAGCATTTGAAGAATACACCATTGCTTGCCACATAATCTTAAGAATGACACTACACATCAGAGAATGTAAAGAAAGCGATGTTGCATTAAACAGACTACAAAGAATTCATACTCGAATGTCATGGACTACACAGTAAAACAATACAAATATTTGAATCTTAGGAATTTAACCTCAAACAATAATATCTAAAGAATGCAACATAGCATAGCAGATAACGAAATAAAACACAATAGAAAGTCGCATATCATACCACCCACAAAATGCACTGTCTAAAACTGTGAAATGTAAAGCACGCAAAGGGCATCTCGGAGACTATAAAACAATAAGATTGGATGCCACAACATCTAAAGGCTTCAACGTTCAATGATGTGAAATGAAGCAACGTAGTATCAAAGAATGAAGACTCACATGTCAGAGATGCTGGGTAATATAAGGCTGAAGACCACGTAAACCTACATAATGCAGCATCAACTATAACAGTACTCATGGATACCAGGTCTTGGTCAAGGTGGTCATACATTTCATCATTTTCGGTGCCAGCAGATGCTTTCAATGACAACCGTGATTTATAGGCAATATCCGTTTTGAGCTCCCCCCTCTGGCCTGTACCACTTACTCATTCTTTCTCTTAGTCTTCACACTCCCACCCAGGGCTTAAAATGGGGGTCTTCCTGGAGCTGTCGGCGCATACAAACGCGCCTGCGTATGTGCGCCCTGGCTTAGTCTGGCTGCACATGTCCGTCCATACCCTATAGGCACACATCTACAGTCTGCAGCCACTGACAGCTGGGAGTTTAGATATGGCCAGGATACTCTAATCCTAAACCCATAATTGGAGGGGGGGGGGCAAAAGGGCCAGGGCACATGGCAGAAGTAATTTTGGGCAGAGATCCATTAAGACACAGGAAGCATTGGCACCCTGCAGAGCAATGGACAACTTCATCTTGTGTGTATAGAGCGCTGAAGGGCAGTTACAAACATCTGCATCTTGTAGGGGCAGAAAACCATAGACTGACAGAGAAGCACTCACCAATCTATGACGGGGATCGGGCCATGCACAGTGACCTGTTTTAGAACTGTGGAAAGCGGTGACTTTAAATCAATTAAATTTGTATGCCCTACGGTTATTTGTCACTATTATGTAAATATGCTTCTGTTTTAAGCTGGTTTTAGAAGAATAACGTGATAAGTAAATATTTAACATGACCTTTTAGTTTTTCAGTAACCTGCTAACACTTTTTATTAAAAAGGCCCATGCCAAAAGAACAAATATCCCTGTGAAAATATCCAAAGACCATACTCTATCTTGAAACTCAAAAAGCACTGCTCCTGTGCACCAGGAGATGGCGTTGTGCAGCTCCACACTAACTTGTTCCACTCCAGAAGTGACAAACAGCTGCATTTAAGCACCACCCATGCACGCTGACGTCAGTTTCTTTCGTAAGCTTTTCTGTGCCCTCAGATGCGAAGCCCATCTTCAAACCTGAAGGCTCAGTGTTCAGATTCCTTAATTGGGACTTTTTCTATGGAAAAGGATATCGTTCCACAGCAAGGGGAGGTAGGAAGGCGGTGAGGAATCTGCGATTAAACATAGTATCCACCAGACAGAACGTTTCTGAAGGAAAGTGACTTGTTCTTTAAAGGGATAATTCTGGCCACAGATTCATCACCTTGTAAATAGATACCAAAGCAGTACCTCCAAAAGTGGTCGGGCTGTGGAATAGCTCTGACTAATGGGCAAAATGCCCATCCTGATGGGCTGTCGAGGAAATATGGCTTTGTGAACATGTGCACTGCTGCCCACTTAGCAGGTTGACTGTATCCAGGGCAGGCACGCTGCATGCCTATACAGTAGTTGCTGCCTTGGCTCTGGTGGAAGGAGCCCTCAGATGTTTTGGAGGCTGCTTTCTAGGCTAATGCATTGTATGTCTTAATACAGAGGACTATCCATTGCGACATGGTTCACTTCTGCATTCCCTCGACTTTCTTTGCTCTAAAGAACCCCACAAGGACCTGATCGTCGAATCAATGGTGCATGGCACGGTCGATGCAAAAGCTCAGCTCTCTTTTGTCGTCTAAGTAATGGAGTTTTCTTCCTCTTTCATGGAAAGAGGCAGAGCAAAAAACACCTGAAGAGTGATAGTGTGTCCAACATGAAAAGGCATCCCTACCTTTAAAAAGAACGCCGGTAAAAAGGTGCTATAAGGTGGCTGGACTGAGACGGCCTGAAGTGTGCTCCCCAATGAATTGACGTGATTGCGACTAGGAAAAAACATTTTCAAGGTCAGGAGGTGTAATGGAAAACTGTGCGTTGGCTCTAAAGGGGGAGACTTCAAGCCCCTGAAAAAGGGCAAAACTTTGGGGATATTGCTGAACTGGTGCAGAAAGAACCAAAGAGCGTGCTGCGTATAGGCAGTTCTTAAAAACCTCCAGGGACTATCCAGGTGTTTCTACTGAACAGGCAGATTAGTCAAAAGGTATGCCCATGAGGGGTGCCTCCAAGTCCCCAGAGAAGCCTGCAGACCTCATCGACACATGGTGTCGAAACACCAAAGTTAGCTGCATCCCAGCCATCCTGAATGATTTGATCCAAGAAGACCCTTAGATCTTCTGAGATTGCTGGTAACATCTCACCAACCATGTCCTACAGTACATGGGCATAGCTTCCCACGTGGCTGCTGGGGCAGACGGGCCCAAAAAAAAGAAAAGGCTGGCAGATGAAAACATTCTTTGACCAAACATTTCCATACAATGGGACTGCCTGGAAAGGCATCAGGGTTCACCCTGATGGTGATGGCTGTACCATCAACCTTTCCACAGTTGGAATGCTGATTTAATGCAATGCACCATGCCAATTGTCCAGAGGCCCAGAACATGGTTTAGCCCAAGTGCTCAAGAGTGTGTCAGTGAGGGCCTCATTGAAGGGTAGAACATATTTGGTCGCTGCTTGATCACACTGAACAATCTGAGTGAAGCCATTAGTTTTCACTTCATTAGTGAAGATGTGGAGGTCAAGGACTTCAGCAGTTCTGCTGATGAATATGGCAAAGGATGTACTTTCCTCCGCACCTGGTCGAGGTGGTGGATACCAGCCCAGTATCAGGTGAATTATGCAGTCCACATTCCAGCTGCCCTCATCATAGGGTGGTACAAACTCATGCCCATCTCACTCATTAATATCTCCATATGGGTGACTCTGGTTGGATCCCGGGCCAAAATGTTGGTGAGGTGGCTGTGCAGTAATGGTATTGTGTCTGAATAAGAGGGGTTGAGAATTACCTGCACCACATCGGGAACTGATGGTCACTGACCTTCGTTGGGAGACTTTATAAGGACCCACTGGTGCTTGCACCATAGGGCTCCCTTTTTTTAATTTTGCACTCAGGCTGCTCAGGAAAAGATTCCTGAGCACCCGAGGATGTTTTATTATGAGAAATTATGATCAGAGCGCAGAGCACTGACGTCATTACCTTAAAAACTGAAGTTAAACGAGCGGATGGGCTCATTTTACTTTGACTGCATCAGTGCCCGGGTGCATATCACCGCTCCCCCTCCCCTAACACTGATTGAGGAGGGTCAGGTATCATTGGAAAGGAGAAATCTCCCCTTTCCAATGATATCTCTAGCCAGCGGACCCCTGCTTGGGGATCGCCACATGAGATACAATTTTAGTCTCCTCCCGGTAGGTGAATGGGGGGTGATTACCCCCAACTAGCCCCCCGCAGGGAGGGCAAAAAGACCAATAGACACCAGGGAACGATATTTATAAACAGCAAACATAAGGGCGGGGAGCAGATGGGGGCTGTTGGACTTAGCCCTTTTTACAGGGTCATCCCCAAACATTTTTGTCTTCACCCTCCTGTTTTGTGAATCAGTTTTTGTTGGTTTTTAGGACTCTGTGCACTTTACCACTGCTAATCATTCCTAAAGTGCTGGTGCTCTCGCCATTTAAACAGGGTAAAATTGGCTTTCACCCAATTAGCACATTTAATTTACCTGTAAGCTCCTAGTAAAGTGGTACTACGTGTACCCAGGGCCTGTAAGCTAAATGCTACTAGTGGGTCTGCAGAAAACAGAGACAAGGGAGAACCTACTCACATGGAACCAGGGTAATTATAGTATAAACAGTTTATACAAATGGGTCTGCAGCACCTGCCACCCACTTAAGTAGCCTTTTAGGCCTGCCTTTGCAGCTTGTGTGTAAAGTTTTAAATTGCCATTTCGACTAGGCCTGGGAGTAAAATTCCAATCCGCTCGTGGAGTTTGCAGAGTTTTTCCTACCCCGCATAGTGGACGGAGTCTTGAAAAACTTCGCTTCACGTAGTGGGGCAGAGTTTTTTCCTCGCTTGCACTGGCCAACGTTAACTTGCAGCAAGGAAAATCTTACTCCATACCACCTCCCAGCAAGATTTCTCAATGCAGGTAGCCACAGATGGCCGTTAGCGGTCGCATTGAGAAACCTTTTGTTCACGTAGAGCACGGTTACTCATAGTACGGCCCGCGGGCCGCCAGCGGCCCGTCAAGCCTTGCTTGGCGGCCCGCGGACCTTGCAGACATCCTACCTGTGTATTAAAATTTTTTTTTTTTAAATAGTGTTAGCAAACACTGCCGTGCAACAGCCCGGACTCTGAGACTCTGCTCTGTGGGGGCCGGGGGATTCCAGTGATTGTCAAAGTGGAGATGCAGGGGCCTAAGAGGTGAAATACAACAAAGCTTTAAAGACCTGTGAAGTACTCGGGTGCGGCTGTGTGTGGGTGCTGGGAAGCTGTCTCAGCTCGGGCTGATGGCTGACACAGACACAGGGTGAGATGACAGAGGGTGACGGAGGTTGACAGAGGGTGACAGAGAGAGGAAGACAGAGAGGCGCAGTCTGGGGCAGACAGAGGGAGGGAGACAGAGGGAGGGAGCGGAAGGGAGACAGAGAGAGGGAGGCAGAGAGGGAGGCAGAGGGAGGGAGAGGGAGGGTGACAGTGGGAGGGAGGGAGAGGGAGAGAGACAGAGGGAGAGAGACAGAGGGAGGGAGACGGAGAGAGACAGGGAGAGCTAGAGGGAGAGAGAGAGAGAGACGGAGGGAGGGAGACAGAGGGAGGGAGGGAGACGGAGGGAGACAGAGGGAGGGAGATGGAGGGAGGGAGATGGAGAGAGACGAAGGGAGACAGAGGGAGGGAGACAGAGGGAGGGACAGAGACAGGGAGAGAGACAGGGAGAGATAGAGGGAGGGAGACAGAGGGAGGGAGATGTGGAGGGAGGGAGATTCGGAGGGAGATGGAAGGAGAGGGAGGGAGACAGAGGGAGAGAGACAGAGGGAGAGGGAGGAAAGGGGAGGGAGGCGGAGGGAGAGAGACAGAGGGAGGGAGACAGGAAGGGAGACGGAGGGTGACGGAGGGAGGGAGACAGAGGGAGGGAGAGGGAGACAGGCAGGGAGACAGAGGGAGAGAGACAGAGGGAGAGGGAGGGAGACAGAGGGAGGGAGAGAGACAGGGAGAGATAGAGGGATGGAGACAGAGAGAGAGACGGAGGGAGGGAGACGGAGGGAGGGAAATGGAGGGAGGGAGATGGAGGGGGACAGATGGAGGGAGGGAGATGGAGGGAGACGGAGGGAGGGAGAGGGAGGCAGGGAGACAGAGGGAGGGAGGGAGACGGAGGGAGGGAGGAAGGGAGAGGGGGAGAGAGAGGGGGAGAGAGGGAGAGAGAGAGATGTGTGTATGCCGGGTCTGGTGGCTCAGTGGACGAAGGTGTCTGCTGCAGGGACCTGTGTTCAACCTCATGGTCACAATTTTTTTTTGCTTTAGCCCCGCCCCTCCCCCTCTGACCCTGCCCCCACCAGTGCGGCCCTCGGACACAAACCACACTGTAAATTTGGCCCCCAAGAAAATGTTTGTGAGTACCCATGACGTAGAGGAAGCTGCCGCTTGAGTAGAACATCTACTCGAGCGGCAAAAAGAAGCAACACCCTCTTGCGCTACACATGGTGCCGTATGCACTGATTTTCCAGCGCGGGGCAAGCGTCAGGCACTATAAATTGGTGCAAACAGCACGACCTAACGCGCAGCGGAGTTTTTTGGTCACTTCGCAGAGTAACTTCGCAAACTACGCCCAGGCCTAATTTCCCCCTGGTAAATAAATTAAACCTTTTTCCTGGCCTAAACTTTTTTAATACCTATACATCACCCATAGGATAGGCCCTAAACAGCCCAGAGGGTAGAAAAAAGTATATTAAAAAGTTTACATGTACTTTTAAGTTTTACATGTCATTGTAGTGAAAAACTAAATTTTTTTCAATTTTCATATCTGCAGGGCTGCCTATCCCATTGGATAACATTGGGTTAATTTATTACATTTTTAAAGTTAAAACATTCAATTGGGAGCATGTAGAACTATTGGATCTTCTAAAGAATTAAAAACCCTCTTTATTGATAAAGTCAGATTTTAAGTCACATAATTCTGAAAATGCCACTTTTAGAAAGTTGTCTTTTTCTTGTCATACCCATTTGGAGCTTGCAGCCTGCATCCTGAGTCACATGGCTAAGTGTATGTAGCTGGCTGTTGGTATTTGTGCATTACTCCTAGGCAGTGAGACAAAGGAGAATAGGTATTGGCAGGATGGGTCATCTCTTACTTGATGAGAGGAAGGAGCTTGGCTACCATACCTACACATCATAAAGGCCCTGACTGAGCACACTGACAAAGGGTATGTCACTAGTATTTTGTTACCCTCAGCCAGGGAAGGTAGGCAGGAAATTCCAACCTCCTCTGGGGAGGGAAACATCCAGAACCTTCTACTTTGAAGTGTCCCCAGGTATAAATAATGGACCCTCAGATACAACTCGTCAGTACACCTCTGGACCTGTGGAAGACCCAGAATGACTGCTGTGCTGCCCTGCTGCCTGAGTGAAAGGACTGGACCTGCATATTGAACCCATGATCACCAGAGTAACTCCAAGAGCTATTTGGCTGGCCTTCTGATCAGAGTCTCAAGTACAGAAATGTCTCTAAACACCTTGAACCCAGCAACCTGGACTCTGTCTGCTCTGAGACCTACCCCCCCCCCCCAAGTGGTGCACCCCCAGTCCTGGACCTTTGGAAGTGGGCCTGTAGGTGCTCTGACAAGCCATCTGTGGTCCTGTGAACAGAATAAACATTGTGCGGTGCATCTCTTCGCAGCCTGTTCTGAACCACTGCAGCGCGATGCATCCTCTACACCAAACCTCGTATCGCTGAACGCATTCTCCTCAGAACCACCTCTGCACAATACACCCTCTGCGAAAGTCTTCACATCACAAGCCCCTCGGCGATGGCATCCTCGAGGATGATGACAGGACTCCACATCGCTGCCTCCCAGCTCCTCGGAACTGTCGCTGCTAGATGCAACCCCGACGCAGGATCTTGCAAAGCTCTGCAAACCAGGATTTAAGATAATTTGTTCTGCGGGGCTAACTAATTACCTGTATAAGGCCCGTGTTCCATCACAGCCAGCCTGAACTTGAGACTTTGTTCTACACCAGCATAACCAGATACCCACAGCTAGTGTTTTCTGCTACTAGGCACTATTTTACTTAAAACTTTGAAATTGCATATCTACCGTTCTACTGATTAGGTTTTTAATGTTTTGGTCTCAAATAATGTATTAAATTTTACTCCATCATTCTAGGTTGTTGTGGGATTTTTCTTGTATTGTGTTTTTACTTTATTACTCTTTGAAGTGCTGCATAAATACTTTTCAGATGGCCTCTAAGTTTAAGCCTGACTGCTTTTGTGCCAAGCTACCAGAACATTAAGCATAGGTTAATTTGGGGTTTGCTTGGGACTATACCTTGACAAGGATTGTGGTTGCTCCTTGAGGAGGGTTTCAGCTCCCTCAACCAGTAACCCAATTTCTTACAGGGGCGATTACAACCATTCTGTGTCAGAGAGGACACCAGGGATAAAAAAAAAAAAAGTAATCAAAAAAAGGAGGGAAGGGGGCTGTCCAGCATAGGCATGGCCATGCCCGAAACCCCAAAATGGGTGCAGCAGTCTTCTGTCCCCCCAGGAGGCATATTAGAAATTTGCCCCAATAAGCATCCCCGCGGCAGCACACAAAACCCACTCGATACCAGGGAATTCAAATTGGTGGCAAAACAAAAAGAATTGGATGCGGCCTACCCTGGCATTGAGTCATACTACTGCCCCAGAAGGGGCAATAATGTTTTTCTGCCTCTGTGGGGGCAGATAGGAGGTTTGTCCCATTTGAGTAGGTTGCCCCAAATCTGCCCCCCTTCCACGGGATGGGAGTAGAAAATGCACTGGACACCAGGGATTTTGCATTTGGGGGTAAAAGAATGTGGTGCGGACACTGTACTCTGGCACTGGCCACACTCCCACTTTAAAAGGGACAAACCAGTCTTTCTGCACCCCTCCCCCAGGAGCAGACACAGGGTTTGCCCCCAGGTTGTCCCGGTAGGGGGCAGAAAGCCCACTAGACCCCAAGGAATTCAAAATGGTGCCAAAACAAATAAAATGAGGGGGGTGGCCTACACTGGCATCAACCCACATCCACGCCCCAGATAGGGAAATGTCTTCCTGCCCACCGGGAGCAGATAAGAGGTTTGTATAGGGGAGGTATCCCCAAATCTTAGACACCAGGAATTGTGCATTTGGGTGAACAGAAAGGGGTATGGGCTTTGCACTCTGGCACTGGCCACACCCAGTCCTCAATGGAACAAACCAGTCTTTCTGCCCCCATCCGTGGCAGACAGGGTGTGTGACCCCTGGGGGGTAGGGGGGGCATAGAATCCAATGTATGCCAGGAATTCTTTTTTGTATTCAAATAATGTGGTGGGTCTGGCCCATCTTGACATCATGCCTCATCCTCACCCCTAAAGCCTCAGCAATCTTTCTGTTCGCCAGTGGACTAAAACATCCCATCCCAATGGTAAGTGAGAGGATATTTGGTTCTTTTGGCTGTTGTGTTTACATATGGGCCAGGAGAATGAGGGTAAAGAACAAGTTACTTACCTTCAGTACGCCTTATCTGGTAGAGACATGATCTAGCCGCAGATTCCTTACCTTTAAATTTCCAAGGCGTCATAGTGGATCGGGAAGATTTTACTTCGAGCAATACCACTGTGCGCCAGTAGATGGCGTTAGTCTCTTCCACGTGGTGGCAGCGTCTGCGCCTTAATGATGTCCACATCATCTATACAAGCACCACCTTGGCGCGCTGACGTCAGTTACTTTTCACGACTTTCCACGTCAGAAGTACGGAGTCATGAAGTGCACTGACATTGTGGTGTTTTGAACAACTAGGGCCCTGAGAAGGATCAGACCTGAACCTAAAACCTGTCCACAATGCGGGGAGGATGAGTGGGTCAGTAAGGAATCTGTGGTTAGATCATGTCTCTACCAAATAACACGTAACCAAACATAAGTACCTTGTTCATCTGATAGAGACATCTAGCCGCAGATTCCTTACCTTTGAATAGATACCCAAGCAATGACATCCCCAAAGGAGGGACTGGGGACAAGTTTAGACCAGGAAGTCCTGCAAGACAGAGTGGCCAAAAAGGCTGTCCCTGTGGACTGTCCAGGCAGTAGTGCTTGGTAAACGTGTGCAGGGATGCCCATGTTGCTGCCTGACAAATGTCAAGGACTGGAACTCCAAGATGCACAGATGTGGTGGGAGCTTTCGCTGTGGTGGAATGAGCTCTTAAGCCCTCAGGAGGCTGTTGTTTTGCCAGAGCATAGCACACCTTGATACGTAGGACGACCCATCTTGAGAGAGTACTCTTCTGCATCGCAAAACCGGTCTTAGCTCCCACGTACCTCATGAAGAGTTGGTCGGCCATCCAGAATTCTTTAGTGCGGTCAAGGTAGAACGACAACACTCTTTTTGGGTCCAGGCAGTGGAGTCGCTAATCTTCTTCAGAGGGATACGGAGGAGCGTAGAAAGTGGGCGAGGTGACAGATTGTCCCACATAGAAAGGTGTTACCACTTTTGATAAGAAAGAGTCCCTAGTGCTAAGCACCAAGTTATCGGGGAAGATGGTCAGGTAAGGAAGCTTGTATGACGGAGCCTGCAATTCGCTCATCCTCCCCGCAGATGTGATTGCCACTAAAGAGGCTGTTTTGATAGTAGGCAGCCAGAGAGAACAATTGAGCAGTCGTTTGAATGGAGTGCACATTAGGTAGGTGAGAACCAAATTAAGGTCCCACTGAAGCATGCCGAAAGGAGAAGATGGAAACATATGTACAAGGCCTTTGAGAAATCTATTTACAATGGGAGATTTAAATAAAGAGGGTTGATTTAGCAACCGTAGCAAGGCAGACAGGGCTGAAAGATACCCTTTGACAATGCCCAGAAAACAGCCTTGCAAGGGTTAAAATAAAAAGAAAAATGTCAAATAGGGAAGCAGAAAGAGGGTCAATAGACTTTTCAGTACAATATAATACAAACGTGTTCCTTCGGCAGGTGTATACCGACTCGGTAGAGGGACGCCTGGCTGCCAAAATAATATTACGGACTTCGGGCGGAAGGTGGAATGCTGTTAACTGCTGCTGCTCAATCTCCACGCAAGGAGGCATAAAGTTGGCAGGTTCAGGAGCAGGAACCTCCCCAGCTACTGCGATAGAAGATCCTCCCGAAGTGGCAGCCTGATCGGAGGATCGATGCGCAGTTGGAGAAGCTTGGGATACCAGACTCTCTGTTTCCAGTTTCGACCCACAAGGATGGCTTGGGCCCAGTTGTTCCTGATCTAATTGAGAACTCTGGGCAGGAGCGGTATGGGCAGAAAGCCGTGCAAGAGGCCAGAGCTCCACTACAGACGAAAAGCGTCTCAGAGCGAGAGCAGCCTTGGAAACTCCAGCGCAAAATTGCTGCTATTTGCGTGTTCTCGAGGAGGCAAATAGATTTAACCAAGGCTATCCCCACTGTTGAAAGAGACATGCACCACCTCTGGATGGAGACGCCATTTGTGATTCGCTAGGCATCGATGGCTGAGTTAGTCCGCCCTGGCGTTCATCGAATCTGCCAGGTCTTGAACCACCATGGATACACATGGATGTTCCAGCCAAGTCCAAAGGCGCAGAGCCTTTTTACAAAGGGCCCACGACCCCACCCCAACCTGTTTGTTGTAGTACCACATGGTGGTGGTGTTGTCTGTGAACACTTGCACTAGCTTCCCCTTGATGGAAGGAAGAAAGACTTTCAATGCCAAACTAATTGCTCAGAGCTCCAGTAGGGTGATGTGGAGTCCGGATTCCGCTGGAAACCAGAGTCCTCTGATCTCCACCTCTCTCAGGTGGCCGCCCCATCCAAGGAGTGATGCATCTGTCATTACTGTCATATATGGTTGGGGAACAGAAAGGGGTCTGCCTGTGACCCAATCGCTGTTTGTGAGCCACCACTGCAAAACCTGTGCAGTTTCCTCTGAGATCTGGGCCATGTTGGAGAGATTCCCCTATACTGTGCCAACTGGAACTTCAGGTCCTACTGCAGAGCCTGCATATGCCTTCTGGCATGTGATACTAGTAGGATGAAGGAGGCCATGAGGCTCAGCAGCCTCAGAGTCATTCTGACTGAAATCCAGGATACAGGCTGAAACATCAGTATCATAGCCTGAATATCCTGGAGCTGACGCTCGGGAGGCTAGGCCCGAAACTGCACTGTGTCTAGAATAGCTCCAATGAAAGGTAGTGTGTGAGAGGGAGTCAGGTGTGACTTTGGTACACTGACAGTGAACCCTAACAAATGCAGAAGGTCCACCGTAATCCGAAGGTGGGAGACAACAGCCTGGGGCAAGCCCACCTTCAATAGCCAGTAGTGTGGATGGGGAAAACTGGAACCCCTGAACTGCGCAGATTAGATGAGACCACCGCCATCACCTTGGTGAACACCCGAGGGGCGCTGGTAAGGCTAAAGGGGAGCACGGTGAACTGAAAATGCTCGTGTCCTACCATAACTTGCGGATAGGACCGATAAGCAGGAAGGATGGGATTATGGAAATAGGCATCTGGCAAGTCTCTTGGGTCCAGGGCAGACAGGACCTGAGCCAATGTGAGCATCTAAAACTTTTTCTTTTTGAGGAAGTAGGTGAGGTCTTGTAGATCTAGGATAGGACAAAGGCCCTTGTCCTTTTTCAGAACCAGAAAGTAGCGGGAATAGCAAACACAGCCTACTTCTGGCACCGGAACACTCTCTATTGCTCACTTGGTCAAGAGAGTTCTAACTTCCTCTTAAAACAAAATTAGATGACCCTCCATCAACTGAATGTAAGATAGAGGCAGGGGTAGTCTCGAAGGGGAGGGAGTAGCCCATTCGGACTATCTGGAGGACCCACCTTTTCAATGTGACATCAAGATAGCAGTGGAAGTGATGGTTGATCTTGCCACCAACTGGCCGCCCATGATCTTGAAGGGCAAGACTAGGAGGGTTTGGAAACTGAGGCTGCAGGGGGGAGGGTGGTGGACTGACCCAACCTCTGGTCACCTGACCCATGGGGTTGGAATGAGTTGCGCCCTCGAGAGCGCTGATGTTACTGAACTTGTGCGGGCCTTTGGCTGGTATAGGGCTGGCACGGTTGAAAGCTCCTTCTGTAGCCACGAACTTTGCTGCATCTTTGCCATCTGATATCGCTTGGGAGAGGATGGCACGAGCCTCCTCCGGGACCTGTGGCACCACTTGCGCAACCGTTTCCCAAAGGGAGAGGGTATAACCGCCCATAAAAGCATGCAGTGTTCACCGACCATATTGCAAGGCTGGCGGAAGAAAAATATTTCTTACCCTAACTTTCCAGCCTCTTGGATTCCCTGTCCGGGGGTGCGAAAGGAAACGAGCCATGGGAGGTAGAGATTTGGACCACCAAGCTCTCTGGGGTAGCGTGGGTGGTGAGGAATTTGGGTAGCCCAGGGCAGGGCAGTGGCGGCGGGTGATTATCCTATTCACTGGAGCCCCTGTGCTGGGTATGGACCAAGTTCTCAGTAGGACATCTCCAAGGGCCTCATTGAAAGGTAACAAGGGTTCCAAAGAGGAGACACCTGGCTGCAAAACCTATTAGTCTTGACCACCACCTAAGGGAGCTGAAGGTCCAGGACCTCAGCTGCATCCGCACTACCACATAGCCACATTAGGGGGTTGAAAGCATGCCAGTTTCTGGAGAAGTGTCTAATCCACTGGCCTCACCCAACTCCTCACACCAGTCCATGTCATAATAAGGCTTGTCTTCTAAAGGGTTCAGCGACCCCTCCCAATCTTCTTCCACTCCTAGCCCTTCAGAATAGGGGTCAGGATATGACTTTGGACATGGAGGTTCTGTCGGCACCAGTATCTATGTTGGTCATTTAGAATTAGAATGGGGCTGGCGCCGCTTGGGGGTGCCAGGAGCATCAGCGTCAGGAACAATGCTGTGGAAGGTCGCAATGGTATAACCGGCGCCAGACTGGATCCATTCCCATATCCACTGAGGGGGAACATCAGAGCCGGGGTCGAACTCCAGGCACTAGAGGCAAATCAGGTGTGGGTTTGTCTCCGACATGGCTTGATGACAGGCGCCGCGTGGTTTGAAACCAGAAGTCTTCTTATGCATGGTGGAAAAAAGCCTACACACCAAAAGGGGTCGACAAAACGTAAAAAAAAAAGTCTATCAAAACGTGAAAGAGGGTAGAGCTCTCTTCACGGATCTGCACTGGTTGGTGCGGAAAGAAAAGAACTGATGTCAGTGCGCCAAAGTGGTGCTTATAAAGGTTAAGGGGACGTCACTCCAGCACAGACAACGACGTCACGCAGAGCTGACTGACGCCATCTACTGGCGTGCAGGGGTACTTCTCAAATAAAAATCTTTCTGATCCAGCCTGACGGCTGGGAAATTCAAAGGTAAGGAATCTGCAGCTAGATGTCTATCAGATTCCCAATTTCGTCCCACTTGTCATGGTGAATGGCACTTTTTGAGCTTCGGTGTGCTGCCACGTGGGGAAACCAGCCAGACCCAGACATTTCTGAAACCTAGACACTAGAGTCCAGGGCGTTGTGCTTTGTGTGGATCCCACAACATTTTCTTACTTACAATACCTTACAGACCTCAAACTTTCCCTAAAATCATTCATTTTCCTTGCATTTCTGAGACATAAACTTCCAGAATCCGCAGGGATTCAGAAAATTCACCACCCGAGTTCACCCGCTTGACCTAATAAAAATGCTACACCACTTGTGGGGCCAGGCCTAGTGCCGGCAATAGGAATGATCAAAACAGGGTCAATGGTAGTCCTTGCAGGGGATTCCCATTGGCCTTGGTTTGGTCCGTTCCTGTCACGGGCCCTCGGCCGAGCCACACAAGTAGGGCATCGTTTTATCGGGACAAGAGGGTATCACTGAGTGGTAGGAGTTTTCTGAAGTTCTGCAGATTCCTTAAGTTTCTATCACAGAAAAGTAAGGAAAATGTGTGATTTTAGGCAAATTTTGAGGTGTGCAGGGCGTTGTGGGTAAGAAAACTGTATGGGATCTATGCAAGGCAGACCACTCTAGAATCCTCTGGGCGTCTAGGTTAAAAAAAAATGTCTGTGGTTGGTGGATATCTATGCATGGCGGCAGAGAAAAGCCCTATATGCCACAGCTACCCCCTATCGCTGATCTCTCCAGATAGGATCTTAAGGCCTTTTGTGTCACTGTCTCTTGGCCTACCCACACAAGTGGTGGACTGTTATAATCAAGAGATGTAGAATCTCGGGGTGGCATGAAAGTTGCCCCACAGATTCTAGAGCTTTCCTGCACAGATACGCGAGTTAAATGGGTGGTTTTAGTCAAAGTTTGAGGTTTGCAAGGTCTTCTGGATAAGACAACCTAGTGAGAACAACACAGGTTACCCCACCCTGGATTCCTCCGGGTGTCTAGTTCTCAAAAATGTGCAGGTTTGCTAGGTTTTCCTAGCTGTCGGCTGAGCTATGGTCCAAAATCCACATCTACAAACATTGAAGAAGAGAAAAGAAAAGGTCAGTTTTCAGTGGAAAATGTGATGTGTCCATTTTGGGTCCCTTCTTGTGGCAGGTACTAGGCCTACCCACACAAATGAGGCACCATTCTTATCAGAAATACTTAGGAGAAATATGGGTGGTAGGAAGTTTGTGGCTCCCCGCAGACTCCAGATGTTTTCCTCATAGAAATGTGAGGAAAATGTGTTTCTGTCAAAGCTAGAGGTTTGTAGAAAAATCTGGTAACAGCCATGCAATTCATCCCATTCTAGATTTCCCATGTGTCTAGTTATCAAAAATGAGCAAAAGAAACAATTGATGGACGGAATGCTGGACAATGCAAACATTCACCCCCAGTAACAAGGATCTGGGTTAAATCCATCTTTCTTTTGCTCACCGCACTACCCCAGTTTGAACCCAGCCATATGCAAATCAGTCTTGACCCTGTTCCGTGTGGGAACAGTCCAGCCCGAACTGCCAAGCCAGGTCCTCCCTGGACAGGAAACAAGCATCCTGGGACCGGTTTCAGTGCATCACTCTTCATCAGCCAGGCTAGCTTGAATCTAGTGGTGTGGTGAGCACGGGACCACGTCTGGGCATACCCCGGAATGCTGGACAATGCAAACATTCACCCCCAGTCACAAGGATCTGTTGTTTTTGCATTTGTCACCCTGAGTGGGACGGGTATGCCCAGACGTGGGACCCGTGCTCTCCATGCCACTGGAATCAAGCTATCCTGGCTGAAGAGGGGTGAAACCCCGAAAACGGTCCTAGGATGCTTGTTTCCAGTCCAGGGAGGACCTGGCTTGGCAGTTCGGGTTGGACTGTTCCCATGGGTCACAGGGTCAAGACTGATTTGCATATGGCTGGGTTCAAACTGGAATGGCATGGTGAGCAAAAAAAGGATGCATTTAGGCCCAGATCGCTGTACTGGGGTGAATGTATGACATTGTTCTGCATTCTGTCCATAAACTGTTGTTTTTGCAATAGTTATCAAAAATGGGCATGTTTTCTTTGTTTACCAAGTTGCCAGCTAAGTTCCAGCCCAAAATACACAAATGTACAAATACCTACTGTTGCTAAAGACAGCATCTGGTGTTATTTCAATAATACATAGCTTTCCTTTATACCCATTTTTATGGTCTGGCTTAACAGCACAGCTGTCGCCAGACAATTATGTAAGGAACACTAGAGAGGGGCTTTGGCTCCGTCCACATGTTTTGATTGGGCAGAAGTTGTGTGCTTCCACAAAAAAGTACTTGGCCTCCACACAGCTGTGATCATTTTGTTGATTGTAACACCTGCCTGAGCTTGAACGTTTGGGACAAAACACAACACTGAAAAGCTATTAAAGTGTCTTAGATAAGTAGAAAATGGATGGTCTTTTCTCTGGCAGCACCACAGATAGGAGTTGGGCAGTCATTAACCTACATGGATGCTAAGGTCTAGCTAGAGGAGTCTAGTGAATGTAATGGTATTTTGCTTTTGTAAATCGGCCATTGTGACAAGAAATTACAGATGAAAATGTTATTTTTTCCATCTCCTTTTCAATATATATTTCAACAGTTAGTTTTCAGAAAACCTTGAGGGATCTACAGAACTGACATCTTGCTACATTCTGAATTTTGTCCACTTTTAAGAAATCTAGTTTTCAGAGATCACCCATGGGTTTCACACTGGTTTCCACCACAAACTGGAAAAAGGTTGAATCGAAAAAATTAGGAAAAAGGGCTCCCTCTTAGAAAATTATAAAAACTGTTTGAAAGAATAGGTTTTTTGATTCAGCTTTGTATGTTCTTGAAAGCTGGGAAGATGATGGCACATCAAACCTTAAGTTCAAGCCATTTTTAGGAGAAAAAAAGACGCTTTTTGACGGAGCATTTTTTTCCCATTTTTCCCCCAAAACGTTAGTTTAAATTTACCTCTTTCCTCTGTCTCCTCGAGGGAAATCCAAAAACACTGAATACCTCTAGAATCCACATGATGTTGGGACAAAAAAGCGCAAATTTGGCAAGGATACCTTATTTGGAAAAAAGTCATGAAGGCCCAAGTGGGAAGTACCCCAAATAACCAAAAAAGGGCTCAACACTGGGGGTGAAAAAGCCTCAGCAGTTAAGGAGATAACTTATATAGTAGGGACTTATAGGCAGGATAAATATACCAATTAGGAATATGCCAATTCAAATATGTTTTAAGGGGGAGCACAGGCACTTTGCTGTTGGTTAGTAGGGGTAAGGTGACCGAATTCTAAAATGAGCAAAAATATAGGGTCCAGGAAAAAGGCGAAAAAAGGGGGGGGGGGGGGGTTTAATGCGGAAAAGTTGGATTTCCTGCAGCTTGACTTTGGTGGATGCCTGATCTATCCAGATTAAGGGTCTACTACACCCCTACAGAGAACTTTGGTTTCACGGTTTGCGGGAGAAAGATTCTTCAGAGGAAAAAGTAAAGGGAGGATAATGGGATCATTTCATGGTTCCGTTTTAGCTCATTAGTTTTGCGACATCACTGCAGGCGAAATAGAAAATGCTCCATCCAGACGTATCAGATTTGGGAGTAGCCGGTATCAGGAGATCCGTGATCTTGGAGCACAGAGGTCATGCACTCACGATCACGCACTGAGATGTACACACACTTGACCTCCCTAACATGACAGTCATGAGTGAAGCTGAGCGCATTAACACTGTGTAGTCCCACGACAACCTTGTATGTTAGCCCAACCCGAATGGTGCACGTTATGTCATGGAGAACTACTATTGTGCCACACCACACCCAACTATGCATAAAAAGCACACGAGAACAGGCTCAAATAGTGTACAAGTACATGCAACTTTAATCATTTTAAAAGGTGTAGTGCAGACAAATAAGAAAAAATACACCAGAGAACTACTTTTTTTAGATGAAAAACGTATTATTGACCTCAGCAGGCAGTCTTAGCCAGTTATGTCTCAACTTGCAATTATGGGCTCAAGCCAATGGCAGTGGCGTAACAGAGGCTCGCAGCCCCCGTGGTGCCGGGGGTAGGGGAGCCAGCTCTAGGGGGCCACTCAGCACATTACCCTGGCCTGAACGCTTCTGAGTGTGGATGGAGGGGTGCCCTCTATGTACTTTTCAGGGGGGCCCCATCAAGCTTTGTTACGCCACTGGCCAATGGCGGCTTGGAGGTGCAATGAGAGAAAGTATATTTAATAGCTGGTAACGTCCAGCAGCAAGGTGGTAATAATGATATTAGGAAGCATCCCCTAATCTCCCCCCATGCAGTCATACAAGACAACCGCCCAAGTATACATCAAAACCCGTCATCTCACTTTCACTGTGAAATACAAGCAGGCAACAGTAATCAATGTCAGCACTTTAAGTCTTCTCTGACCGGCAGCTCCAATAGCCGCCAATATCTGCATACCACACGGAGTGCTCTTATGTGTCACCGTCACTTAATGGGTCTGGTCTACCATCCCAAAATATCGAAAGCTGGGTAAACCATGCGGATATTAAATCCTATGGACCAGGAGGCTTCACGCAGAACTCCGACGGAAGCCCATAAATCCTCTGAAACACTGGGCTGTACTGGCTATTCTGATATTCAGCCATTTTCCCTGTAGGTTCCAGACTAAGGGGCAGCTTTAAGAACAGGCTAGGCAGTCTTGACACAACAATGCCCCCTAAGCCCCGTTCTAGTTTTGGCCTACTGCAGGGAGGTGGTGTTTTTTATTTCCAGTACGGTCGTGCAGAGCTATCTTGCTTTGGAACTGCCTAATACCTACAGTAGGGCAAAGTCTTCAATGAGTCACAGCCTGAAGTGTGAACATAGCACATTTTCTGAAATTCTCGGAGCAGCCCACACAGTGATAGCTTGTTTTCTATCTTGAGACTCAAAATAGACAGGCGGCTAACCTGCATTAAATATAAACCAAACACTTCTCGGTATTTAATATGAGGATACACCTTACCATGTGCAGACTTGCTTTTCGCAGGTTTTGTGTGAATTTTATTCAGCGCAGTAAAAACGTGTTTAGTCTATAACACTTGAGATTGGTATCCATGTAGCAATGAAAGATCACCACAATCTACACAAGCACTCCACTGGCAGAGGCAAGGAAAACACCAGTCCTTGTACAGATATAGTAGAATGAAAGGCAGATACAGAACAAACACCCTTACACACACAAACCTGGTACTATATGTACTGTTACTTTCTCAAACGCAAACACAGACGGGGGTAAAGTGGAGGATACCACACCTGCAGCAGCACTGTGCAATTTCACGTACACAACAGCTTCTGTGCATGCAACATCTGTACAAGCTTCTCTAACACAGGGAACGTTATGGATCAATGGGGTAACCCAGTCTTCCTCTTGACCTGGGTGTCATATAATACATAAACAAAAGTGGTTCTGTCTGATAGAATTCGCTGCCAGTCACCAAAATCAATAGCTGCAAAAAATACTTATTTGATTGATTTGTACGAGGAAATAAATTCAAAACAAACCAAGTAGGCCTGTACAACTCAGTTGCTGAGCAAGTAACATATTTTATAGTAATTGAATAACAATAATTCATATAGTCAAACTTTAAGGTGCTCTATATGTGCTGGATGAAAAGGTGCTCATGCAGTGCATCAAAGGAAAAATGTGACTGTACATCTACATAAAAAGCAAAACACAATTCGGATTCTTTGATGGGCCTGCCTAATATATCCAAATCTATAGTCTCTCACAAATGACTTACTTTTCCTCTGTCCTTGAATGCTGAAAAAGCGGAGTTTCAGTATAGACCGCATATTCTACCATTGATGTTTCGTCCCCCTTATGAAGCGTGTGCATTCATCGATCTAAATGGGTCTTCTTCAGGACTGAATATGGAACAACCTGTGGTTCAAAGCATAAGCTGTCAGACCTCGTGTATCCAGAATTACTGTGCGGTATAAAAAGCCTTGAAACAAGGGCATGGCTGACCTGGAGTAGAAGAAAAACAAGTATGACCATATCACCCCCAAACACAACGTGTGTCCCTGTACTGCAAACACAACAGGTTAGGTGGGTCAAAATAAATAATTATTTTCAAAATATGTTTTTTTTTTTTTTTTAAATAAAGAAAGTGCTAGGTGGTATAGTGCATTTTGCAAAACTCACTAAGTGTATTGGGTGGGTGATTCTTCCCAGTGTAATAGTGACAGCTTCAATTGCTCATCATATAAGTAGGTCCCCTATATGGATGACTCCCATAACTTACAGAATGAAGTTCCCTCTCAATGAAAATTTGCATTGAGTTACTTATAACAAATTCATTCCCCCTTAAATTTTTATTTTTTCCATCAGTAATACTGATTGGGATCCCACGAATTAATAAAAATCCACATGCATCTTCCACATAATTTTGTGAGCTTTTGTATGGTAACCCCCTCTTTCGCATTTAGACATTTCGGGATATAATATTCATTGAGAGTTTGTTTCATTCTTTAACTTATGGAAGTCATCCACATCGGGACCCGCTTATATGATGAGCAATCCAAGCCGTCACTATAGACACTGGGAGGATTCACCCACCAAATACATTTGGTGACTTTTGTAAAACACACTAAACCATCTAGTGCTTTTTTCTTTTTTTGAAAAATTCTTTATTGTAACCTACCTAACTCGATGTGTTTACAATACAGGGACACACGTTTTGTTTGGGGGAGAGAAGGTCATACTTGGCTTTTTCTTCGACTTCAGGTGAGCCATACCCTTATATCAAGGCTTTTTAAGATCAAACAGTAATTCTGAATAAATCATGTCTGACAGTGTACACTTTAACATACTTAGTCCTGATGAAGACACGTTTAATGCAATGAAAGCACATGCTTCACAAGCGGGTCGAAACATCAACGGTTGTTTATGCTGCATGTACTGGAATTCTGTATTTTGGGCATTCAAGACAGATGAAAATTTGCCTATTTTCGAGAGACTGTACATTTGGATAAATTGGGCAGGCCCATCAAAGAATCTGAATTGTTTTGTGTTTTTATCTATATGTACAGTCACCTTTTTCCTTGGATGCTCTGCAGAGCACCTTTCCACCCATCACATATGGAGAAGCTTAAAATTTGACAATAAAAATTATTGTTATTCAATTACTATCAAATATATGTTACTTACGCAGCACCTGAGTTGTTCAGGACACATGTTTTTGTATATATTTCCTCATATGAATCAATCATATAAGCATTTATGCAATAATTGATTTTGGTGATTGACAATGGATTCAATCCGACAGAACCACTTTTGTTTATCTACACTCTAACACACGAAGCTGGTACAGAAAAGGCATGTACAGTGGAAACCTCCCTCACACAGAAGGGATACAGCACAGGAAAGAGGATTGCAAACTTTCTTAACACAAAAATCAGGTGAAGTCTTAAAAATGATACTCCTATTTGTCTCTCCTCTCCCTCGTCGGCTGAGGTTTTCCTTTCAAGGAAAGTAGGGGATTACTCAAATTAGTCAGTAATATCTCAGCTGGTTAAAGGGATGTAAATCTTTTAAAACGGTTTCAAATATGGGCAGAGATAATCCCTTTGTTCCCTTTTGCCTGCTTAAATTAATTCAAAATTCTCCTTCAATGGCTACTCCTCCACACCCCAACCCCACCTCCCTCATTTCCTTGTATCCCTTTGTTCTTACAACTGATTTAACTTCCGGAATAGGAGCTCTTTTAGTTAATGCTAAGCAGCTGTTAGACAAAAAGCACATCTGCATCCCAAATTACTTTCAGAATTGCAATGAAAAGATCCATAAGAGATGTGCTTTACAACAGTACACTTCACCGCTGGGGGAAAACATCACTCTAGCTGCCTTTAAAAAAATGACATCACACGAAAAGCTGCTCCTGTCACAGTGACAAGAAATGCGAGCCGTCTCCATTGGAGTACGTGAATGCACGAGATGCACTTATTGTTCTGACATCAGAACAGTGGCGGCTCCTCCGCTAAGGCCGAGGAGCGTTGCCCCACTGCCTTGAAGCAGTAAAAGAAAGGAAAAAATAAAGTGATAATAATGTAATGGTATTATCATTTTACTTTGTCCTTCTGCTGTGGCAGCTTTGCGTGAGGGGGTGGGGCGGGGCTGCAGAGCAGGGGAAGACTGGTAGCAGCAGCAACCCGACCAGGTAAGCGTGGCGAGGCAGGGCCCGGCAGGGAGGGGAAGCCGACAGACGACGGAATAGGTATTATTTATTTAATTATACCTATTCCATCGTCTGTCAGTTTCTTCCTGTGCTGGGCCCTGCCCCACCGCGCTTACCTGAGCCGGTTGCCGCTGAGTGGTAGAACCCTCCTAAGTGTGCGATGACTGTTTGGCCGACCCTCTCGGACCACCCAAAACAGTCATGCACACTTTCCCTGTTCTCCATGCAGGCTGCATTATAGCCTGCGTGGAGAACATGCCCACCCCTCTAGCCCCTGGCGGAGTGCCATGTCATGGCGCTCAGACCAATCACAACGCTGCACACCAGCATTGCGATTGGTCAGGGGAGCCTGGCATAGGAGAGCAGGAGCAGAGATGTGGAACACGACAGCAAGGTAAGTGTTTCTTATTCTTTTTTTTACATTTTTTATATTGCTACCCACACCCCGTCGTGCTCGCCCCCACGAGCCGTGTTGGCCGCCACTTCATCAGCATTGAATTACTACACTGAAATCACGCTGGGAATTGTCCTCCCTTCAGGATCTCAGACTGGAAGCTACTATTAATGCATTATACAGAAAGCTGGTCTTACTGATGACATCACAGAGAGCAGCCCTTACTGCTCTGACATAACACTTAAGCACTCAGCTCACTGCAGCGATCTTCAGACTAGCAACTGGTGACATTCAGTGACATCATACAGGAAGCTGCTCTTTTGTTGTGATATTACGCTCTCAACACTACCCTGACATTACACTCAAACTAGCCCTCCTGAGAGTCACAACACAATGTTAGCCACAATCCATGTAGTGACATCACACTGGGGCTGACTTCCATACTACATCATCACATTCAAAGCCTGCACTGACTCTTATGAACAATATATAAAGCCAATAATCCCCGAGAAGACTTTGTATATATATAAATCCAAAAACACTAATGAAGGCACAATTTACCAGAATGTTTTTCCTAGTATGGTGGCTGGTTTTAGAAGAACGCAATTACTGTTATCAATGAAAGTACATGGCATGAATTAAATCCATACATATAATATATATTTTATGACCAGGTGTACTCTGTGTAAAGGATACAGAGAGTCCATGTTCTTTATTTTGAAATTTTATTCCAGCCATCATGATTAGATTGATATATAATTTCATAGGGTCAAATAGAAACACACACCTGCTGACCCAGTAGTCATAACAATTGAAGTAGTCTTACAATTCGTGGTGGCTATAGTCAGTGAGGAAATCCACAGAGCAGATTTTAAGAGTTGATTCAATAATTCTTGAACTCTGGTTAAGCAACAAGTGTAGTCTGCTATGAGGAAATTGAAATGGATGTACTGCCGACGGTTTGGTCTCTTTGTGTCAAACAAGTATGTGAGGCCATATTCAGGTCAAGGTGTTAAAGAAACAGAAATGGCCAACCAGTTTACAAAACATAGCTTAGAAAAGTATATAAGACCAATTTATATAAATAGATGTAAATAAGATATATTTATAGGATAACAAAATATTTAAGAAAAAAGAAGAAATCAACACAGAAGTAGGCCTCCAGCTGTGCTTGATTTGTGACAGTCGTGCATGCTGTAGGAAGATGGTTCTCTATACAGTGCACTAAAATGAAGTACACTGTGCAGAGAGACCAGGATGACCCAGATTGGTATACAGAGGCAAAAATAGATAATAGATAATACTAATGCTCTATATGTGGTAGTGTGGGCGAGCAGTTAGGCTTATCAGAAGGTAGTGCTAAGATAGGTCAGCCGGGCGGTATGGATCATGGTGTCTTCGCAGTCAGGGGCAGGCAGGTTGCAGGGACGATTCCAGGACAGCTGGGCCACCCACAAAGTGGGTCTCAATGTCCTGCGATGGGTGCTTGCTTCCTGGGCAGTTAAGAGTCTGGAATGGACTCTTCGCCTCAGTGTAGGTTGCAGGGAGTCCGGTACCCCGGGTATTGGTGCAGCACGACTTCAGTAGATCCTGGCGTCTTCACACTTGGTGAGGAGACGGATCTGACCCTACAGAGTTGATGTACCGCATTTTGCTGGGATGCTGCATTGGAGTCGCCGGGGAGCAGCAAGTCGGTAAACTTGACACTGTGGGTTCTGTGCCTGCGGTCTGCAGGGGAGTAGTTACTCTACCCCAAGGGAGTTCTCTGGCGATTAGCGAAGAGCTGGGGGTGCTCTGGAATTCTTGGAGTCCTCACAGAAGCAGGACGAGACAGCACAACACAAATGCTGAGTCTACTTGTTAATATTCTGTAGTTTGGATACATTACATAGCAACATTATGATTCATTATATGTATTCCACTGATTATTGTATTGCCTATGGTAGCATTGTATTCCAACCTGTCTGACAATATCTGTAACAGTTAAATAACACGGAAGACCCGCCACACCAGATTTGAATATTCTTGTTTTAATTAATTATGTTTGTAAACACCAGAAGATATACAAGGTAAATAATATCTGTGTCATTTCATATGAATATTATAATACTAGAAGTGTTATCATACAATTTGTTAAATTTCATCATTGAATGTTTTTAGGGTACAGTCATTTTCTTGTCTTTACTATGCCGATGTGAATGTTGTTTAGTTCAGATATGTGTACTAAAATACCTGGCATCTGTACACTTCCACCATTGATATATCTCTCTCTTGGCTGTGGAATTAAATGGCTTTCATTTGTTTTTGGTATCTCCTTTGACCCTTGTACTACACTTCAATATGGCCACTGTATTTTCACCACTTCTGTAACAGCTCAGTGGACTAGCTCCGCTTTTCACTAATGCCATATGAGGATTTTGGAGATTAACTCTAGCGGTTTCCCTATATTGAGGCATAAGGGCCCCTATCCGAGATATACATTTTTAAATAGATTGCCCCCCCTTTTAACCAACTGATGTCCTGACACAACTGACGTGTCTGCGGCTGCTCTGCGTTTTTATAAAAACAGTTTCTGTGATGGGCGCTTAGTTGTATGACTTTTTTCTCACACTATAGACACATACAATGTTTTTCTATATCGGACACATGTTATAGGAACCGTTCTTTAATGGCTGCAACATGTCGGCAGAGTAGTTCACCTCCAAATGAGTGAATGTAGTGACTATGGAAGTGTATTTATACTTCCAGGTCTTTGTACACGCTTCCCTTGCTGACTGAAGGTGCAGCATTACAGTGCTTGGACTTTGACTTGGACCCAGACCTGTCTTCTAAATTAGTAAGTAGACTTTAGTCTGTGATTGACAAGCTAGGCTTCAGATACGACCTAATGTTATAAGAGCTGTTCGATTGAAGGTTTATATGATCCCACTTTTTGCACAAGGTAATGAAATGGCTGGCTGCATTGCACTCCACTCAAACCATTGAGTTCATTTGAAAAAGGGTTGATTATTGGAAGAGCGTTTTTATTCTTCCATCCCTAATTTTGTTGTAAGCAGCCTTTGTAATGCCCATGATTTTCATTTCATTAATTAACAAGGACAATTTTCGATCTGTATAGACTACGTCACCTATTAGATCTTGGATATAACAATATTGGAACGTTCACCGATCGTTGGTGTGCTCTCTATATAGAATGCTGTAATTGTTACATATCTAGTGCTAATAATAGAGTCACCAAGGATCACTTCTTTTGTAGTGGTTCTTGTTTTTTAATACAGAAGTCTGCTCTTATGAGATATCCAGTGCAATTTAGATAGAATCACTTAGTATTTCTTTTGCACCTCTAGTGGTTTGTAAACTATAAAGTAGACGAATTGTAGGCCACTCTAGATGGGGTAGTTTTCCATCTTTAGATAGGTCTATTTGAATTGAGAGCCTTTGGCCATTGCTAGCAATTGATTCGTTTTGCTTTCCACTCCTAAAACAGATTATACGGATCAGACTGTATCTTACAGCACCTCTTTCTACTAAAGACAATCTTCTGCTCAGTCTTCCCAGTAAGTTCAATTAACTTACTTTTTAAATTTAAACCAGGTGTAGGTGTCACTGATCATCTCCTTTTCTCCCTATTAAGTTTTGCACTTCATTTGGTAACTATTAGTCCTATCAGTAAACAGTCTGGCATCTAAAACTTTTTGGTTTCTTCACGGTTTCCTTTCCGTTTTCACATCACGGGTGTATTACTTCTTTTTTCAATATTTTTAAATTGATGTACGACTTTTTGGATGATTCCAATTTTACAGGGGTCATTTCACATATGAAAATTTTGTCCTGAAGATGGTTTTACAGATGTCTTCACAGCAAAGACCGAAACGTCGACAACTGCACCCATTTTCTCTGTAATTTCTGTTATCATAGGAATTGTTCTTTGCAAAATTAGGCAACAGTTTCTGTATTTGTATGACATATGAAATGGGCGATTCCAAAATGTCAAAGAGATGAGAAATGCTGTAAAGAATTGCTAAATCGTGGTCACTTTTTTGTTTATATGTGAATCAAGTCTTGTGTACCCTTCAATTTTTTATTTATTCACATAAATATGTGCATCAATAAGTATACACTCGTCTTGTATTGTTATTTCTAGTTAAAGGTTTTGTTAAGATTAATTCCTTAATTAGACATGAATTTTACTTCAAAATACATGAACACTATTATTGGAAATAATCCCTTGAAGGCACTTTTACCCGATAAAGTACTAGATTACCCAAGCCTCCAAGGGTCTATTGGGTTCCCCACTCTCCTGCTGACAAGTCCTTGAATCAGCAGGCACAGTTTCGCTGTAACATTTCTGCAGCAGGTCTTCCGTTCTCAGGTCAGCAGCTCTTTTTTGTCTGTATCTTCTTTGTATCCGTTGAATCTGAAGTTTAGGATCCAGGGATGCCACCTAAATACTAAATTTAGTGGCATTTAAGGGGGTGACAGGTAGTAGCCAATGGGCTACCTACCTTTAGGGGGTCTACACCCATTAAGTGACCACTTTCTGTGGGAAGGGACACTTTCCTAGCCCTGATACTGTATTCCTGCCATCCCAAGATGGAGGAATTGGAAAATTCATGTCCACACCACATGCCCCATCTTAGGGTTGGTGCTGGTTGAACGCGGGCACACCACCTAATCTAACAAATGTTCCCACCTGTCCTCCCACCAAATGTGGAGGAGGACGGGGGGTTGGCATCCTCCACTAACTGGAGCTGCCTGGGTTGCATTTTAAAGGCGGCATCGCCTTTGAAGCTTCCCACCCTCGAAGGCCATAGTGGCCTGGGGGAGGTGTGAAGCACCTCTGCCCAGAGCAGGCTTTGTTTGTGGCCGCTGAGAGTGATGGCTCTCACACCATGAGGTCAGAAACCTGTCTAGTGGTGGCAGGCTGGCTAAGACTAGTCAGAGACCACACCAGTGCTTGATATGTTTTCAAGGGACCCTCTAAGGGGTCTCCTTTGTGCATTTATTGTTAAATCCAACACTGGCATACGTCAGTGAAAATGTATTAAGACTTGATGTTTGGTACCAAACATCTTAGGGTAAAGGAAGCCATCATGGAGCTAGGAAACTCGTGTTGACAAGTATACAGCGCATGTACTCTCCATGGCTTCCCTGTGCACTTACAATAAAGAATGGACTTAGATATTATAGGGTCATATCTGCTCATGCAGATATGTCCACAACTTGAAAATAGTGCACTCTGCCTTAGGGCTGAAAGGCCTGCAGTAGTGGTGACTTACCAATACCATGCAGTGTAAGGGGGCATAGCACACAGGGCTGTGTGCCATGTCAACTTTTTGGTTTTCTCTGCACCAAGGTACGCAGCCTGAAATGGCAGTTTCCGTAGTCTTGGTGAGGGGCATCAGGGGTGGCACAATTTATGGTGCACCTCAAGTGGACCCTCTTCAGTGACAATGCCCTAGGTACCAGGGGTACCATTTACTTAACTATGGACCTACAGGAGTCGCTTAAGTTGTGTCAATTGTGGTACCGTTTTAGGAAAGATATCTGGCACTGAGAACCCAGTGCACTTACAGTTCGAAATCACATCATGCACCAGACAAAAAGTGTGGGCTGACCATGTCAAAAGAAGCACTTTCCTACAAATGCACAGCACCAGCACCTATTTCTTAAAACTTATGCCAGCTCACCACATGATAGCGTGGACAGTCTATTTTTAAAAGAGCACATGAGCAGAATTCTCAACAATCCAATATACCTTTTCAAAATAATAATAATACCAACGTGCCCCGGCCATTGGTAACCTAGTCTAGTCCAAATTGGTTAGTAGATGGCGTTACTTGTATTTCCAGCTTTGGCAAGGCCTATAGGTGGTGTAGCAGTGGCCTCCTGAGGAATACCTCTGGCACTGGCACTTACTGGTATTTATTTATTTATTTATTGCAAATCAAGCACTGGCCTCCACTGAACACAATTATTTGGATGAGTCACTCAGAAACCGCATGCAGAACTGTAAAATGCATGCTACTCTATCTAGGGTAGGCCAGGATAAAAGCAAGATTAAGTGAAAAGATTTCCAAAAATGTAGCTTGAAAGAGGTACAGAGCAAGTGGTAGGACTGCACTATACCAAGAAAACCCCAAAATAAAACAACCTAGCTTACTGGATATGTGTATCCAGGCTGAATCGAGAATATATACAAACAAGGTACCAAAGAATTAATACACCCGTTACACTTAACTGTTTAAGCAATCAAACCCTAAGTGGTGAGGTAGTTCAGGAGGAGATCATATGTATACTCGCAAAAGATTCAATCGCTTTCGGATTCTAAATAAGGAAATGTAAGTCAATGAAAAGTAAAAAACAGAACCCCAAACATGAGTAAAGGAGCAGCCAGCTAAGCTCTTACCTAAAAGACGCTGCAAAATTAAGTTAAACGGCCACCAGTCGTCAATCACAAGCAACAGAAATCAAAAGAAAGGTAAATAGATACCTAACATGGGTGCCATATTAGCTAAAAACTAAGCCCTGAACAAACGAAAAAACAAAAAGAAGCTGCCAACCTGACCAGGACGAACCTTAAAGGGAACAATCCTAACTTCAAACCTCTTGTAAAAAACACATAATGTATGTATGTAGTAGCTGTGAAAACTATTAAAAATAAAAACGCCTAGATAAAAAAGTCCAAAATACCAACCTAAAGTAGTGTCGGGCTCTACATAGAAATAAAAAGTCAAGTGAGAAATAATAAATCATCATATCATATGAAACAAATAATATTAGTGCCAGCATCCCAACAAAATAGAAGAGCCGTCGTCATCTTGAAGTGTGTGAAAACTCCAATCTGACTGCCGAGAGCCATCTCAAACAATAAAAATCTGAGTTCAATCAGAAATACCCCACGGACAGTAAACCGATCGCAAGTTCTGAAGGGGCAAACAAACACACTTTTAGTAGATGTGTTTTCACACATACAACAAGTAGATGTGTTAGGCATAAAGGGGAAAATGACACATTACTAGTGAATCATTAGTGTTTTTCACGGTTGCCAATTTTACTCTGGCTAAAAGTAATTACAGACCGCCTAGTATCAGGACAAGGTAGAGGATGAAAAACATCAACAGAAAACCTGACTTGTTGAGTGGAAACACGAGTTAGAAAAGGTGGAGTCAAAGTCATGCAATGGAGAGAATGTGTACTGAGAAGACATTCCATGTAGAAACAGAGGATACCACATCTAAAGCCCGCTGAATACTTGTTAACTACGAATGAACTGAATATTATAATAATGAGTACAGCTGACAGCAAATGCATGTGCCGCAGAAGTGCTACAAATTGATTAATAATGAAGTTCAAACAGTATGGAATTTAATGTAGCTAATGTATACCATTCACCATGGTGATTAAGGCCCTTTCTGACTGAGCCAGGTTGCCATATCGATTTGTTTTACTTAAGGCGACTGACTGATCCACATCATGGCTCCTTGTAAAACTGGTGACCACTTCAAACAAACCATTCAATGTCACTGGCACCTATTCTTGTACAGAATTCACACTGTACAAGAATAGGTGCCCAAGAAAGGGTACATACAACAGCAGAGGGCAGAAAACAGCAACTTGGGAACAAGCCACCTGGCTTCTTCTATAGAAAGAGGGTGGGGCGGAAGTACACAACCCAGAAAACAAAGGGAGCAGATAGAAACTGCACTACCGACAGAACAATACGATTAGGCAGGCAAGAGACAATTGAAAACAAGCATTGGCATAGCCAATAGATCTCGCCTTTGGGACCTTATAAGTGTTTAGACATGCAACAGTTGATATTGTAGGGGCGTGGCTTGGCAGCCGACAGGCATGGACGCGTGAGCGACGAGCTCCGCATCCAGCCCAGCAATTAATCCTGAAACGAGTGTCCCCCCGGCGGTCTGAAGCTCCCGGAGGGCTCCCCCTGCCACCTCGGGACCCCTGGAGCAGTCGGGCGGGGTGGAGCGCGGCGCAGAGGGCTGGCGCGGAGCCGGAGAAGCAGCGGAGGCGGGCGGCCATCGGCCATGTTGGGCGGCCTATGAGGGGACGGGCGGCAGCGGCCCACAGTGCTGGAGGAGCTGGCCGGAAGTGAGGCTGCATCGGCTGCGGGCGCCGGAAGTGCCGGCCTGGCCCTGCCGATCGGAGGAAAGCAGCAGAGTTCGCCTTCAATGCGGAGCCCGGGGCTGGGATGCCCGCAACGCCGTGACCTAGCTGCGGTAGCTGCACTGCGGTGAGGCGGCGACACAGCGGACGGCACTGGGCTTGTGCCGGTAGCGGAGGGCCTGGAACTGGGGCGCCCGCAGTGGGACACCACGTGTTTAGCGGACCAGCGAGGTGGGTGTCCGGCGCAGCGAACTCCTCGGAGGTGGCGGCTTGGCTGGCCGCAGGTGGCGGACTTGAGGGCCTGGCTTTTGGATGGTGCCCACCTTGGTGCGACGGTCCCAGCGTTCCTCGGAGGACAGCAGTGGGGGTCGGACGGTGCTCCCGGCCACAGCAGCTTTGGAGAAGGCTGGGGGCCGCTCCCGTCGGGGCGCCCGGTGAGAGGCAGGAGGGAGCTGGTTCCTTGTGGGCCGAAGGCAAGGTGGAGCAGGTCCCTGAGGTTGGTGAGGAGGCGCACTTCCCGCAGATCTGGTGAGCGGGCCTGGAGGCCGCTTGGGGAGGGCCTCCCTGACGAACCGCCTGGCCGGAAGAATGGGCAAGCCGCGACTCAAGCCGGGGGGGAATCCAGTGGAGTCGGCGGGAGACTCTGCCGGTGGCTGCAAGGGCGGCACCAGCGCCGACTCTGCAGCGGGCCTACAGCAGCGACAGCTCGACCAAATCCTACAGGCCATAGCGGACACAAAAACGGCGCTGCACAATGATATTGCTCAGGTATCCTCGGACCTGGGGCTGCTCCGGGCGGACCACAGGAAGCTGGTGGACAGGGTCAAGACCACGGAGGACAGGATGGACCTGGTAGAGCCAGCGCAGAAGGTATTGGAGGGTCAGACAGCGGATCTCCTACGGCGGGTGGTGACTCTGGAAAAGAGGGCCGAGGACGCTGAAGGGCGCAACCGCCGCAATAACATTCGCGTAGTCGGGCTGCCGGAAAAGATCGAAGGGGGAGATATGCTAACCTACCTGGAGACCTGGCTGCAAGAGGTGGTGGCGCCCGAGGGACTTACGCGGTTCTTCACCTTGGAGAGGGCGCATAGGGTTCCGGCCCGTCCCCCGGACCCGGGCCGCCGCCCCGGCCGGTGGTGGCGCGCCTGCTGCATTACAAGGACCGGGATATCATCCTTCAGAGGGCCAGAACTTCGGGACCCTACCAGGTGGAGAACGTTCGGGTTTCTATTTACCCGGATTACCCCATGGAGGTCCAGCGCAGACGTACCTCATTCCTGGCGGTGAAGAGGGCACTGCGGGAAGAGGGGCTGCAATACTCTTTGTTGTTCCCGGCCCGCCTCCGAGTTGTGATGGATGGGGCGGCTTCCTTCTTCACTGACCCCGCAGCAGCCTGGAGTTGGCTGGAGGCGGCCCGGACTCGAGCGGCGGCGCATGCTGATGGGGAGGGGCCGCAGGGTACCCCGACGAAGGCCCGTCGCAACAGACGCAACAGGGTGAGGACAGCGGGGGCCCGATCACCGGGTGCGTCCCAGACGGCTCTGGAGAGGCGAGCCGCGCTGCGGGCGGTCTCTGTGATTTCCGGGGCCACAGCCTCCCAGCCCAGCGAGGATTCGGGCTCTAGGAAGGGCACAGAGGACTCCCACTTGGACGGTGCTCTCGACGAAGCGGAGGTGCTGCCAGATGTTACCCCGGGGACGGCGGATGGACTGTTGGACGCTTGAAGGTTTGGGGAGTGCTCGGGCCATGAACTGAGGGACATGGGCAGGGAAGACTGGGTACATGGGGAGAGGGAGGCTGGCCCGGGGATTGATGGGGCTCAGGGAGGGACCGGTACCAGGTGGGGTCCACGGCTGGAGATTATGGAGATTATTGGGGGCCCTGGGGGTGGGGGCGGGGGAGCCTGCAGGGAGTGGACCGCTGGGGGGGGATTGACGGAGTCTGGGCGTGGATGCTCTGGGGAGGACTGCCGTCGAACCCGTCAGGCGTAGAGCCACCACCTCAACCTCACGGAGATAGTGAGACTCTGGTGGCTACCAGAGTGTTTGGTTTCTGTTTGGGGGAGTATTTGGATGGGTGACTGTGGTTTAGAGCCTGTTCTGGGGAAGGGTGGGGAATCGGGGAGTTGGGGTGTTCTGGGGTATCAGGGGGTTGTCAGTGTGCCTTGGAGGGGTGGGGAGGGATGGTTGGTTCGGCGATGGGATGGGGACCCCCCCTGAATTGAGAATCGTGACTTGGAATGTGAGGGGGCTCACCTCTATGGTGAAGAGACATAAAATCCATGCCTACTTAGTGCGGAGAGGGGTTCAGGTAGCCTTCCTTCAAGAGACCCACTTAGACAGAGAGGAGGGGAAGGCATTGCAGAGGCGCTGGCGGGGTCAATTGTACTACACCACCTTCTCGAGGTTTGCCCGGGGGGCCCTGATCTGGGTGAGAGCAGTTGTCCCTTTCCAACCCCTGATGACATTGGTAGACCCAGAGGGCAGGTTCGTGGCAGTGCAGGGGCGGCTGGATGGGAGGGACTTGAGCATGTGTAGTGTGTATGCCCCTAATATGGACCAGGCTGCGTTTTTCTCCAGGCTGTCGGGGCAGTTGGCGGCGTATTTGACGGGGCCGGTGGTGCTGGGGGGGGGATTTTAATTCGGTGACAGATGTGGAGCTGGATAGGTCCCACCCTCCCCTGGCGCAGTCGGCGGTACGTCGGGTGGCCAATAGTCGACGTAGCTGGCAGGCTACTTGGGGTCTGGTAGACACTTGGCGTACTCATCACCCGCTGGACAGGGATTACTCCTTCTATTCTGCCCCTCATGAGCTGTATGTCCGATTGGATGGTATACTGTGTTCTCCGGACGTCCAATCGCTGATGCGACATAGTGAATATTTAGCTAAAACTCTCTCGGACCATAACCCCTGTATGGGGGTGCTGCAGTGGTCCAGGCAGCGGCAAGTTATTCCCACATGGCGTCTTAACCCCCTGCTTCTAGAGGACCCGGTCTTCCGGGCTGAGGTTAGTGACTGCATAACACAATATTTCGAGCGAAACTCGGGTACGACGGCAAGCCGGGCGACGGAATGGGACGCGTTTAAGGCGGTTGTTCGGGGGGTTTGTATATCGTCCACAGCCGGAGTACGGAAGACGTTATTGAAGGAGGTAGATGGGCCGGAGACCCTGCTGCGGGCGGCGGAACGGGCGCATCAGACGGGGAGCGGTGAGTTGGCTGCGGTTGCTGAGGCGCGTGAGGGTGTGGCGGTGCAGGTGGAGAAGCTCCGCTGCTTTGACCATAAAAGCTACTTAATGCGAGCACACGAGGAACGCGATAAGGTGGGATCCCTTCTGGCGTGGCTGGCGAACCCGACGGCCAGGGGGGAACCGATACTTTCCCTGGTCGAAGCGGGGGGTGCCCCAGTTTATTCCCAGAAGGGGATAAATCAGCAGTTTGCCGGATATTACGCTGGGCTATACGATAGCACCATGGAGGGGGAACCTGAAGGCCTAGCGGACTTCTTGCTGGAGGCCCGCCTTCCCCGACTGGACCCGGAGATTGGGAAAGATCTTGGCGGTGCCATATCGCTGGGCGAGATTCGTGCGGCGATTAGACACATGGCCTGTCGGAAAACCCCGGGGGCAGATGGGTTGCCTGTTGAGTTCTTTGCGGCGTTTCCGGATCTGCTAGCCCCGCAGCTGCAGGTCCTCTACAGCGAAGCCTGGCGGCGTGGGTGCTTACCCGCCTCTGCTCGGGAGGCCATTGTGATACCCTTATTAAAGCCCGGAGGGGAGGCCGACGCGCTCACGGCGTATCGGCCGCTCTCCATGTTGACGGTGGACTATAAAATATTGAGTAAGATACTGGCGTCGCGCCTTTTGGGTCATATGACTGCCTTAATCCACCCGGATCAGGCGGGCTTTATTCCTCGACGTAGCACGGCCACTTCAGTGCGACGGTTGTTGCGAGTGATGGAACTGGACCGGGAAGTCTTCCCGGAGGCCTGCACGCTGTCGGTCGACATAGAAAAGGCCTTCGATAGTGTGGAATGGCCTTATTTATACCGAGTGATGCGGGAGTTCGGCTTAGGGGAGGACTTTGTGCGCTGGACCAAGTTGCTTTATAGCGAGGCTACGGCCCGAGTAAAGACGGAGGTCACCATATCGGCCTCCTATCATGTCCGGAGGGGGACAAGGCAGGGGTGTTCCCTCTCCCCCCTGCTGTTTGCGCTGGCCATTGAACCATTGGCAGCTCATGCCCGACGAGGGGGTGCGTATGTAGGAGTCTCCCTGCGGGAGGATACGCATTATATCTCCCTCTATGCGGACGATCTGCTGATGTTCTTGGCGGATGCGGCGGGAGAGCTGAGGGAGCGGTTGCCCTCTTGGAGGAGTTTGGTCGGCTGTCTGGGCTTAAGGTCAACTGGCGTAAAACGTGTTTGTTCCCGTTGTCGCGAGGGGGACAGCCCCCGCAGGCGTTGGGCCATATCCGCTGGGAGAGCAGCTGTCTCCGTTATCTGGGGGTTAACATTTACCATACCCAGACTGATTTGCTGGAGGGGAATGTGGGTAGAGCGCTTCGAGGCCTACGGGGTAGCATGGGGTTTTGGAATACGCTCCCGCTCTCGTGTGCTGGGAGGGTGGCGCTGCTGAAAATGGTGGCGCTGCCACGGCTCCTTTACTATTTTCGCACCCTTCCTATATGGATCCCGGCGTCGTTCTTTGCGACGCTGCGGGTATTAACCACGAGCTTCATTTGGGGTTCGGGAAGGCGTCGAGTGGCGCTGACCACCTTGCGGCGGCCACGGGCAGAGGGGGGCTTGGCGGCACCGGATTTTGAATGGTACTATCTGGCGGCCCAGCTCCAATGGCTCACGCAGGCGGTGGCCAGGGAGTACAGGGGCCCGGAAGGCCCTCAGGGCAGACTAATCCCGCGCCATGTGCTGGCCTTTATAGTCCTCCACCAGAGGTTGGACCTCGCCCAGCTCACCTTGGAGGAACGTACCCTCCGGTTATGCTGGAACAGATGCCAGAGAAGGGCCGCCATAGTTCACCCCTATGCCCCGGAGATCCCCCTGGGGATGTGTACGGCGTTCGCGCATGGAGGAGATTGGTCGGGATTAGCGGTCTGGGAGGAACTGGGGGTACAGATGGTGGGGGACTTATTTAGAGAGGGAGTACTGCTACCTTTCCAGGACTTGCAGGACTCTTATGGGCTCCCACGGGGAGACTTCCTGCTCCATGCGGCCCTGGTGGCGAGCCTCCAGAGGCATTGGAACGTGGGACTGTCAGAACCGCCGACTGCCGCGGGTTGCCAATATGTAGTGATGGCAGCGGGGACGGCTAAGGCCATCACATGCCTCTATCGCCGGCTGTCGACGGAGGGCCTTCTCCCCCTGGGCGCCCTGAGGGAAAAGTGGGAAGCGGACCTAGGGAAAGAGATCCCTGAGTCCACGTGGTCCACGCTGGTGCGGAGGGCCTGGAAGGGAACGAGGAATGCCAGGTTCCAGTTAGTCCAGTTTTTTTACGTTACACAGAGCATACCTGACACCGGCCAAGATACTGCGATATTTCGGGGGAGTGCACTCTCAGTGTCCGCGGTGCGGGGTGGACGGTGCGGACTTTCGACACATGTTTTGGTCCTGTATGCAGTTAGGTGACTACTGGGAAGCAGTGGTGGATTGCTTGAACCAGGTCACGGATCGCTCCATTGCCCCGGAGATGGGGACCTGCTTGCTGCTTTGGTTCCCCCACACTCGCCGCACGAAGGTCACTAGCAAATGTTATGATCTGGGGCTGATAATGGCCAAGAGGGAATTGACTCTGCACTGGAAATCCCGGGGGGGGACCTAACTTCCTGCGCTGGAGATCGGCATTGGCGCGTTGGGCAGGGGCTGAGGGCACACTCCGGGTGCAACTGGCCCTCCGGCGAGATGACGAAAAGGCGCTGGCGACGGCCCGGGCATGGGAAGCGTTGGTGGTAGAACTTCAGGGGTTGATGTCCGAGACGGGGGCTGAGGAGAGTGGGTCTGACGGGGAGGAGGTGGTGGGGAGCGGGGAGTAGAAGAGGCGAGACGGCGGGCCCTGACCGCCTGCACTATTGGCTGGGCTAGCTGGAAGGTCCTGTTGGTTTAGGGAGAGGCTGGGCCCCTGTATTTTATTGACTAGAGAGAGGGGACACATCGAAAGTGGGACCGGGGTAGGAGATGGGGGCACACTGACAGAGGGAGGGGGAGGGGGGGTAAGGGACCGGGTGGGAAGGTTGAGCCGTCTTCGGGATAGTCGGGGATGCTGTTACGTGTGTGGTATTTCCTGGACGGGTGGGGATTGAGAGTTGATTATTGTCTTGTTGTGTTGGAAACCAATAAAAAATGTTTCAACAAAAAAAAAAAACAGTTGATATTGTAGCACCAAGGATATTGTGCTGCATTAAATATAATATATGCAGATGCGCAGAATCTAATTCACTATTTTTTTTACCATTGTTCCGTGTGAGGAGGGACCATGACTCACAAGAGCGGCCCCTCCTCTCCTTCAGCAATCCTGATAAAGTAACATATTCTTACGCTCTGCACTTCTTCATACACAGGTTATACTATGTTGTCGTTTCGTGTTACTCTGGGGTAAGCCACCTCGCTGTGTCTGGAAATTGTAAATCTGTGAAATGTGTAACCCAAAAGTGCAAATTCCCTCCTGATGCACACAATGTTTGATCTGTGGCCCCTGTCCCACAATTATTGTGTAGCTAGGATTGCTATGTAAACACCAATGCACAAGTCCTGACAGGGCGAGCGTCTCTGAGGTCTGTCACTGAAAGTGCGCATTAAGTGACCAGCACTTCAAATGGGCCGGTACCTGCGCGCCTTTAATTTGAAAGAGAGGGAGTACCGGCACTTCTCAGTAACAAGCAGTTACTCTAAAGAGTGAGTACCAGCAGTGCTGTATTTCCATTTAAAGCACTGTATTAGTTAGTTGGTGTGTGGCGCGGTGCAACAGGCAGCGCCGAAGAGACAAACGCGAGTTGTGCCGGAAGGGGGAAGCGCTGTAAATATAGACATCTGTCTCTAATATATCTCACGTTTTAAGAGGAATCCAGGAAGAGGCTCGAACACACGAATAAGGTAGACTGATGTATGTATGCCATTGTGTGCTGTAAGGTACACTAGTTACATGCAAATATATCAGTTAGCATTTGTTTTATGTAAAAATGAATGTATTTAGAATGTAATGAAATGCAATGTAACTAAGAGATATTTAGACACACACACACACACACACACACACACACACACACACAGTGATGTGCAGTGTGTTATATGTAAATGTATTACCATTGTTCTATGAGGGAGGGGCCTTAACTCTCCTGGGAGGAAGGCATGAGCTGGTGGCTCGTGACGCCCTCCCCTCCCTCAAAAACGGTAATGATTTTTCAGTATATTTGGTCTGCATTGTGGTAATGCGGAGTTTGGCCATGGCACTGTCGGATAACATCATTTGAATCTATGTTTCTTATTACACGTCTTATGAGTAACATATTTATTGGGCCCATTGATTGTCGCTGGTGTGTTGTAAACCAGGGCTTTAAGTGGAATGAAAAAACAAAGGGGGGTTAGGAGGTTCTAAAAGAGGCGTGGCCGGTGTAATTAGGGCGTGGCTTAAAAAGTACGCTACAAATATGTGCAGGGCCGGACTGGGAACCAAAACCGGCCCTGGCAAAGTGCTCAGCCGGCCACCCGGGGCTTGGGGGTGCCGTCGAGCTCTTTGCCAGGGGAAGTTTTCGGCCTATTTTGTTACAGGGCCGATTTTGCAGCTATGCTGCAAAACGGCCCTGTAACAAAAACGGCCCCCAGGGGCCCAAAACCGGCCCCCACCCGTGCGGCGCACCGGGGGGATTGCCCGGTGCCCGCTAAGGCCAGTCCGGCCCTGAATATGTGTTTAGCATAGTGTGCCGCCCGACTGGTAATTTGCTGCTTCTGTCATCGCATCCAGCTATATAATACAACAATTACAATCAGACCCAATGATTGTTAGTTGCATAAGATAAAAAAAGCATCAACTATGGCCTCGTTGGATATAATATTGAAAATGCTTCAGTTCTGAAATGATGAGGCTGTGAAAGAACTGTAACCAGTCTCTTTAAAGTTACATCAAAGGCAGTGAAGGGTGGTACACTGCAGAGTTAAGATTTTTTTTCCTCATTCTGAGGGCAAAAATGCAGAGCCAGGTAGGGACCCGTCTCAGCACCTGCTTTTCAGAACAGCCAGCGCTGAGCACCGGCAGGGCCAGGCCCACTTAAAGCCCTGTTTGTAAACATATAAAACTTTATGTATGAATGAATGCCCAGTTATTTACATCCATAGCCGTGTTTTTGTGTGTTTGTGTGTGCGCGCTGTCAGCGTGTGTGCAGTCCCAGTAAAATGTATAATGTTGTCCTCCTTTTGCCTTAGGCGGGGCTCTTTGACCACTATTGCAACTGTTTACATCTATCTGCAGGTTGATTACTCGATCCGCAGAGAGCACAGATGTGCCCGGCTGCCTCGTGCCACACGCGTTGACACATATGCAGTGTGGCTCGTAGCTCACACGCAGATAATCATCGTGCACGTTTACATCGCATCTTTATTCTGTGTCTTCCGCTGCTCCCTTGTGGCTGCGGGTTTTGTAAGTACGTCATCTGGGACCCCCACACACACACACACACCCCAGGATAATTGTATTTTTTCTCAATCATTAGGGAAGTAAAATGAATTCTAAATTTGATTTTTTTTAATGAGAAAAGATTCATTGACAGTGGTTAAGAATAACATCGCGCTTCCAAAAAAGAAACGCAATGTAGCGTGCATTTTGAGAGTATGTGTTTTTTGCGCAATGCCAGGAATTGCTTTTGCTGCACAAAAACCATTTGATAGACCGCGTGCACATTTAGACATGGCTTTAACAGAACGAAGCGTAACTGTTTTCTTTTGTTTACGTGCAAATGGTTTTCGTACGTCGAAATGATTTTCCTACGTGTTTTTTTTTAAATTTTTAACCAGAAGAGTGTAACATCCAGAAAAATCACCTGTAGATTCCTCCATAGGCTAGGGTGTGTTTAGATGATAACTTGCAAGGGCCACGCGTGACCCTTGGGGGCGGGGGGGCTTAACCACAAACACTTGCTCACAAACACACACCCTCTCAAACTTATAAAAAGACAGACACATGCTTACAATAACACCCTCGCACTCATCACTACACACAGACGCACTCACAATGCACACACCCTCTTACACTCATCAACACACACTGTTTCTGGTTGTGCTGTGATTGAACTCGGATCACGGTCAGTCACACCTCGCGCAGACATCTTTTTTGGCACGTCATTGGACGAGGATGTCAATATCTGTGCACTTCAGAGTTTCGACGCCGCGGTTGAAACTTGTCTAAGTGTCTGTTTCTGCCCCCAGCTCGTCGCTCTCCGCAGTATGGTCTCTGGTTCTCTGGTACAGGGGCCACACACAGGGTCGGCTTGTGGGCCGGATTGTGTGTGTGTGTGTGTGTGTGTGTGGGGGGGGGGGGGGTGTAATGATGCCTACTTAGTTGCAATATTCTCCCGTCATGGCCCAACTAAGAAACTGATCGCCGCCGTCCGGTACACAGGTTCGTCTCACAAAGCTCACGCACAGATGGGATGGGCAGAGCGAGCGCGGAGGCAGCGACGCGGACAGATGGGGGCAGGAAGAAGTAGAGAGATTGTGGAATGAAGTGTATCTGAGTGACAGAGCGAGAAAGATAAAGTGAGAGAGAATTTAAGAGAGTTGAAGAGAGAGAAAGAGAAGCGACGTGAGAGTGCTAAAAGGAGGTCAAGCTAAGGTGGAGTAACAACCAGAGCTGCTGACTTTGGAACTGAGGGAACCGGGTTCGAGTCTCGCTGTCGGCTTAACATATTGTGATCATGGGCAAATCATGTAATCTCCCAGTGGCTTTAAAAAACAAGCGCACGCGCACCTCGCGCGGCGGGAGGGGGGCCTGTGCGATTCACTTGCCGGAGCGAGCGGCTGGCGCCGTGATAATTGATAACATATGGCTCCAGCCGCTCGCTCCCGCAAGTGAATCTACACATGTGCACGCGTTGCCATTGAAGGCAGTGGATCGCGTGCACGTTTTTGGCCGCAAAGCTGTGCCATTGACTAAAGGTCTCTTCTTTGCAGCGCATGCACGCTGCGTAGGCGAGACCTAAAAAACTGCAGATGAGTAACAACCTCACTGGATAAGAGGAATAAAGACTACAATGGAGGACTGGAAAAAGGGCATAAGGTAGACAGGGCCAACCCGTGTGGGGCCCATGTAGACAACCAAGCCACAGCGTAAAAGAAATTAGTTTCGGAAGACCAATGGCAGAAACAAAAGTCCAATCAAAGAACCAGTACAAAGAAGAGAAGGAATAGATATTGAGGCAGTGCTCACAGCCTACGAAACAGGAATGCCAAAAGCAAGGGAAAGTCCCAGTATGCACGGGACAACCCATGCCCTTCCAACAAGCCAGGGAACAACATGAGTAAGGATCGGGAAGCCACCTGAGATCATACTCGTAGCACATAAGTACAAGGAAGACGAGCCCACAAGAGGTGAGAACTGCAATAGCGCTCACAAGAAGCAGAGCAAATACCTCAGAAAAGAATTCTAAGGGATCACAAACCTCCATACGATCCAACTCGGAGTGGACAGGCAAGGGACCCATGAAGAACATTTGCCACGTATCCCTAAAAAGGGTAGAAGGCACACCTGAAGAACAGCCAGACCAATAACGAAATGTTGGGGTTGGTATCGGAGGTGTTAAGGAAACAGCTGCAATCAAAAAGTGAAAACAGCAGCTGCACGCAAGACAGAAGCAGAGGGAAAATAGGCCATGAGGAGGCATAGAAGAGGTAGGGCGCCCAAGTTGGACACCCATGCCAAAATACAGACGGGGGATGGCCACAAGAAAAAAAAAGAGAGAGTCCAGACCATCTTGTCAATGTATAGCCAGAAGAAGCATCAGAAGTGCAAACGCCTGAAGAGAGAAAGAAGGAACACCACTCAAGGCAGAACCAGACAAACAACCGTGGGCCAAGAACCATGTCCCTTCCCTTGCATCCTCTAGGAAAGAAGGGCACCAGACAGAGTTGAAGGAAAAAAGAAGCCTGGCCAGTGTAGAAGAACATTCAAGAAACAAGGGGAAGAGGCACAGAAGAACTCCCTTGCACAATCTTCCGACTTGCACCGGTGCACCAAAGCACAGCATATGGAGTCCCCTATAAGGGATACTGTGGCATCAGAAACATTTTGAGGAATACCAGTAAAGCATATAGATGACATATCCTGCCGGACAGGGAACAAGGCAACAGTGCAACATACAACACCATGAAAACACCCCAAGCAAAAGTGAGTAGGAAGCAGAGAACACATTGCAGCAACCAGCGTAGACACCAAACAGGATCAGAAATTAAGACGCATCCCAGAAAACAACCAGGGACCACAACCTGTCATCAACAAGGTAAGAACGCAAGAAAAGAAAATAGTTCCCGGGGCAGAGCACCACAACAAATGGCACACGGAGGGACAAGTGAAAAGAAGAAGCCAACTGGCACTGCCCTAAAACAGCTCGCACAGAAAGAATGAAGGAGACCATCTCCGGGCAGACTGTGTACAAGGGAAACGAGGATGGTATAGCAATCAGGGCATAAGATTCTGCTTCATTCAGGCTACCTTCTACAGACGCGAAGAGGTATGGCTGTTGAAAAATTTCTAGATCCAGTCTGCCACCTCGGGAAAATTCTAAGGTAAGGTCTCTATCAGATAAACTCTACTCTCAGCAGGCAAGGTATGAGAGGTAAATGGTGATCCACTAAAAAGGTGTTGCAGGACAATGACCAGATATTGCAGTAGCTGGTGGCAGAGCCCTATGCCTTGAGTGTGCTGAAAATACAGTTGTCACAGTAGTGAGGGTCATATCACTGATCGTGGGACTTTCCGTAATGGTGAAAAGCTTTCAAAACTGATGCTAGAACAGCTAAGAGGAGGGCAAGTCCAACACCTTTACAGGGCACTGACTACTTACATTCAAGAGAGCACCATGACAGTTGTTCTCATAAAATTATACTACAAAGATAACTAACTTGTTCTTCAGATAGATACTTCTAACAGCAGATTTCCCACCATGTGAATCAATACTCAAGCAGTACACCTCCTCTAATGGTGGGTCCATGGAATGGCTCAGATGAACAAGTTACATACCTTTGGTAATGCCTTACCTGGGAAGAGACTATATCTAGCCTTAGATACCTTACCTTAGACTTATCTCCAGGCGCCCAACTGGATCTAGAATTTTTTTGTGAGCAGTGCCCCTGTGCGCCGGTAGATGTCAATTTCTTTTAGCGACTTTCTATGCCAGCAGCACGGAGCCAAGAAGAACACTGACCACTGGAGTGGAAAAACTAAGGCACTAAAGTGAAACAGCTCTGTCCCTAGAAACCCATTTGCAGAGCAGGGAGAATGGGTGGGTAGGTAAGCAATCTATGGCTAGACAGATTCTGTACAAGGCATGGTGTTACAGAATGTAAATAACTTGCTCATCTGATTGAGACTCCTAGCTGAAGATTCTTTGCCTTAGAATAGATATGCAAACAATACCACCCAGAAAGTGGGTCTGCAAAACTGTTTCATACTAAAATGTCTACAGGACCGAACAAGCAAAGTGTCCATCTTGACGGACCTGACTGTCCGGGCAGTAGTGTTTTGTAAACGTATGCACAAAAGCCCGCGTTGCTGCCTGGCAGATATCCAGGACCGAAACTCTGCATGCTAACGTAGTTGTTGTAGCCTTAGCTCTGGTGGAATGAGCAAGCACACCCTCAGGGGGTTGCTTCTTAGCCAATGCATACCAGATCTTAATCTGGAACACGATCCATTAGGAGATGTTTTGTTTCTGCACAGCCTCTCCCTTCTTCACTCCGACATACCCCATGAAGAGTTGGTTGTCCACCCGGTACTCTCTTGTGCGGTTAAGGTAGAATGACACTCTTTTTGGGTCCAGACGGTGATGTTGCTCCTCTTCCTTGCATGGATGTGGTGGAGTGTAAAAAGTAGGGAGGGTGATGGACTGGCCTACATAAAAGGGAGTGACAACTTTTGCTGGAAAGGATGCTCTAGTGCATAGAATCAGCTTGTCTGGGTTGATGTTCAGGTATGGAGGCTTGGATGACAAAGCATGAAGCTCACTGGCCCTCTGGGCAGATGTTATTACCACCAGAAAGGCCGTCCTGATGGTAAGGAGCCCGAGAGGATAGTTGTGCAATGGCTCAAAAGAAGAAAACATCTGAAAGGCTAGTACTAGATTTAGGTCCCACTGAGGCATGATGATGGGCGAAGTGGGGACATGTGTTGCAAACCTTTCAAGAACCTATTTACAACAGGGGAATTGAAGAGGAATGGCAGATCTGACATTCGTACAATGGCTGAGATGGCAGAAAGATAGCCCTTTAAGGTGCCCAAAGCAGAGTCATGCTGGGCAAGAGACGGAATAAAGAGAAGGACCTGAGAGAGTGGAGCAGAAAGAGGGTCAACCTGTTTCCCTGCTCACCATGCCACAAATTTGCCCCAATGGCAGGGGAATACAGTCTTGGTGTAGAGACGCCTGGCTGCCAAGATAGCATTGTAGACTTCGGAGGGAAGGTTGAAAACTGTCAACTGCCGCCACTTAATCTCAACACATAAAGGCGGAGCGCTGACAGGTTCAGGTGGAGAACCCTCGACTGCTGCTGCGACAGAAGACTCTCCTGAAGTAGGGGCAACCTGACCGGAGGACCGATGGCCATTCTCTACAACTTGGGATACACAAACTCTCAAAGCCTAGTCTGGATACACCTGGATGACTTGGGTCCAGCCATTCCTGATCTTCTTGAGAACTCTGGGCAGGAATGGTATGGGTGGAAGGGTGCACAGGAGGCCTGAGCTCCACCTTGAGATGAAAAGCATCTCCAGGCAAGAGCTGTTTGATTGGTTCTGATGCTCCGTCCATCACCACCCCCTCTTGTACCGCTTTGTTCGCCATAAGTTGGCAGGGTATGCTCAGACGTGGAGTCCCTTGCTCACTTTGCCACTGGATTCAAGCAAGCCTGGCTGAAGACGGCTGAAATGCCAGAAACCGGTCCTAGGAAGCTTGTTTCCGGTCCAGGGAAGGCATGGCTTGGCAGTTCGGGCTAGACTGTTCCCATGAGGCACAGGGTCAGACTGATTTGCATATGGCCATGTGTAGGAGAGTAGGGTCTGCTATCCTATGGTCACCCCAAATTTTTGCTTTTTGCTTCACTGGTTTTTGACATATTGAGGCTGTGGGCCTGCCAATCAGACCCCCAGCCTGCTGTTCTCTCTACTAAATTAAAACTATGCACCCTAGGTGCATAACCAATTGGAAGTGGATCACCCTGTCAGCCCCTGTACCAGTGTACACTAGGTACCCAGGGCATTGGTGTACCCAAGGCCTGCCAAGGGCTGAAGCATGTATTATGCCACCCCAGGCTTGGCCTAACAATTTGACACAACTGGCTGATCACTCAGCTGGGGTAAGTTGGTGTAATCACCTCTTACTTAGGTGTAGTATACCTATACCTAACCTTAAATGGGACACCTGGTAACCTATAAGTCACTCCTATGGCAGGCCTTAACAATCCTGAAGGCAGAGTGCTTGGTTCCATGTGAGATGGTGCTCTGGCATGAGCTGAGCCTGTCTGCAGTGGTCGGAACAACTTCCTTCTACTGTTTCCAGATATCGTCATACCATATACTCTTAAGTGCATTATGAACCTCGCGGTTAAATGCTATCTTTGGTTTGGCTTTATCAAAACATGTCGAGTAAGGTGTCATACGAATTGAAATACTAACCCCTCGCCAATTCTGGCGACGGGGTTAGCATTCCACCCTTCTAGAGGGACACGACATGTACAGTACCTGAAACCCGGGTAAAATCAGACATAGCCTCAGCTCCACAAAATGGATGCTGCCACCACAGACACAAGTCTGCCCTCCTGCTGCTGGGAGTCCTTCCAGCTTGGGAGGTGTGGACAAAGGGTTTCCTGCCAGGGGAGGTGCGTGCACCACCCCAGACAGGATTTTGTGTATTGGTCAGGTAGGGCTTGAAAGAAACCAGACATGCCTGTGGCTCACAAGGAGCCTCGGTGCATATGCCAGTTCAAACCGGTCCTGGGGCACACCAGTCCCGGGCCTGGGGCGAGCTGGACAAAGGATTGGGGGTGTAACCACCCCCCTTCCTGGTCCCACCCATAGGGAGGGACCTAGCAGGTAGTCCGGCCCCTAGAATCCGCTTAAAGGTAGGAGCTGTGTCCAAAGACTTCAGACATCCTGGAATCAACTTGAAACTAAGAAGAAGACGGGAACTTCGACATTCTGCTGCACAGAAGACTGAAGGAAATCTCCCCTGTGGTCAGGGAGTGACCACCTTGCTAACGCAAGCACCATCCAGCGAATCAACGTCTGCTTTGCCGCCGCCTCCCGCCGGAGCCCGAGCCCAGAGACTGACAAGACCTGGACCTCCAGACCTCTCACCGCCCGATCCACAGTCCCTGAAAAGAGGAGACCCGTGGAGGCACCGAGACACGTGGAGCCAGCCATCTTGGAACGACCACGACAAGCTGACAAGTGCAACAACCGAGGCTCCCTCCAAGTTGTGCTTTGGGATCTGAGAAGCCCAACCCTCGAGCAGCATCTGCACCAAAGGTGAGCCCTCCAGCATCTCCACGATCTGCGTGGGGCCCTTCTGCATTTTGCCACTCGACGCGCCTAACCGGTTGCTGGCCCGCTGGCTAGTAGCCATCTTGGCGACAAACTTTACAAAATACACCGCTGGTCTGGTTGCTCCAGACTGGCCCTTGCTCCCCTCCAAAGGAGCAGTCCCTCTGACCTTGCTGGTCAGAACCATCAGCTTATTTCATCGCCTACAACAATTGCTTTTGCCAAGGCTTGTTTGCTTCGATCAAGTCGCCGACACCGCCGACAGCGAGAGCCTGCGTGGGACAGCTCGTGAACCGACTCCTGGACGTCGTCGACCTCCAGGGACCACGTGGCTGCAGAGACAAGCTACACCTTTCTTCCTGTTTGCACCCGACATTGCCTGGTACCCACCTGGTGCCACGCTGGTCACTGGCTAGTGACTGTGAACACTGTCCCCTCTGCTTACAGGTCTTCAACATCTCCGATCCACTCTTGGATCCACTGCATCTCTCCCGGACCGACCGCCTGCAGCATCTTTGTCTTCAAGCTCCACGGAACAGATAGAAGAAACCCGACGCACTTCGAGGCCTATGCACCCGCTTCCTGTGGGTGAGGTAAAGCTGGCACACCTGTGCCCAAGTGTAGTATTACATCTCTAGTGCCTGTGTTCCAAATCTTGAGTTCCTAGTCCATCCGGAAGATCCTCTTTGCAGTAACTATGTACTTTTTACGCACCCATTGAAACCTATGGGAGCACGCGTGTGACTATTTGCTCTGCACACGCCACCCGTGGACCTCCTGGTCACTAACTGAAGTTAGCTCCTTGTAGGCCCAGCGATTCTAGAGGCCCTAGGCCTTTCCCTTTTCTGTTCGTGGTACTTATACCACTATTTTAGTATATGGTTTGAGCGGCCACCAGGGCCTATCCATATAAAGTGCAACTTCTGTGTATTCTACTGTAATCTTGTTTGACGATTTGTGCTCCTGTGCTCATAAAGAGACTAGGGGTTACTTTGAGAAATAAATACATATATATTTTGAATATATATCTGTGTGGTGTCCTTTCATTGGTATAAAAGGGGGTTGCATTTGGTAAAACAGCTGGCTTAACACGCTTCACGAGTTTAGCCTCAAAGACTGCTTAGCCTACGCTACCACTAGGGCAGCTAGTCCGAAAAGGTTGACTTACAACCACACCATAAGGGTTGCTTGGCATGGTACAAGGTGATCACTTTAACTAGTGAGCATCATATACCAGGCCAACTTCTCACATTGGTGAGCAGCGGTTGGATTTGAGCTTGCTGTGTTTTACCATTGTAATCTCTTGGTTACCAATTGAAAGATCACATAGGTACCTGTAGGTACATATAAAACAAGATTAGATATACATAAGTTCTACTGAACTTAGTTGTTGTAGAGCAAAGGGAGTAGCACACCCTGACTACAACTACTAGATAGGTTTAGTAGGTAAACCCAAGTGTAGGTAGATTGCAACACATCCACCCACACTTAAGAGCAATGGCCGGGGCAGAGGGGTCCACTGTACCCATCTCTGTTGAGAGTGACCCCCAGAGGGCACCATCCAGCTTTGCTACCCTTAACCAGAATGAGCTCAGGCATTTGGCAACTCTTAGAGGCCTTAAACAGCCCAAGAACCCTACCTCTGCTGAGCTCAGAGAACTCTTACAAAATGATGAGAATCAGAGAGAACTCAGGAAAGCTTCCCAGTTAGCCCCCTTAGGGTCAGGAACAGGAGGCCCCCCTTCTGAAGATGCTACAGAGGTACCCAGTTCCAATAGCCATCCCTTAGATGAGAATCATACTACAGGGGAGGAAAGTGGTGAGGATACAGAAAGTAGTGATGATGAAGGGAGAACTAGCCCAGTGCCAAGTGTTATACTTGGCCCAGCTAAACTAAGGCTATTGGGGATTGACAGTGGGTTTACCCCATTGGATCTCCCCAGTGGACTTAACACAGGGCTTGGGAGGCAAAGGAATCGCTCAGGCGACTCCAATGCTTCCCATGGCTCTAGAGGCTCTCAAGGTCACTCCAGGAAAAGGATGACCACCCCTCAGAGGAGGGAACATGAGGCCAGAATGCAGGAAGCCCAGCTGAGGATCAGGAAGCAGGAGCTAGAAGTAGCCCTGATGGAAGAAAAACTGAACAAGGCTAGGCAACCTAGAGAGAGTGGGTCTATACCCACTGGTGGCAGCATTGTCCCTAAGGACAAAGATAGGGTCTTTGATAATAGGAACCTGTCTAAGGTTGTGCCCCCCTACAAAAGTGGGGATGACATCCACAAATGGATAACTGCTCTTGAGAGAGCCTGCAAAGTACAGCAGGTTCCTGAAGACCAGTGGGCAGCAATCCTCTGGCTCTCCTTTGAAGGAAGAGGCAGAGACAGACTCCTCACTGTTAGAGAAGAGGATGTCAGAAATTACAGAGTCCTGAAGAGTGTTCTGGTAGATGGGTTAGGCTTAACCACTGAACAGTACAGGTTAATGTTCAGAGACACCCAAAAGACACAGACTCAGGACTGGTCTGAATATGTTGAATGTGCCACTAAGGCTTTGGAGGGTTGGTTGCTGGGAAGTAAGGTATCTGATTTTACAGGATTGTATAATTTGATGATGAGAGAACAGATTTTAAATAACTGTCAAAACCAGCAACTGCATCAACACTTGGTTGACTCTGATCTGACCTCTCCCCAAGAATTGGGAAAGAAGGCAGACAAATGGGTCAGAACCAGGGTTAAGCAAAAGAACCAGAACCAGGGCCAAGGGGGTGATCAGAAGAAAACAGACCAAAAGGGTGGAGATCAGAAATCTAAAGACCAGAAGTCTTCAACAGGGCCCCAAACTACTGCTAAGGAGGGTGGGTCCCAACAACAGTCCAAAAAGAAGAAAGAAGGTCAAAAGAAACCCTGGTGCAATCATTGCAAAAATACAACTCACTGGACTAGTGATTGCAAAAAGGGTGGAGCCCCCAACACTGTTGCCCCTAAGGCACCTGCTCCCAGTACTACTGTTAGCAGTGTTGGTCCCCAGACAAAGGGTGTAGTGGGAATCACTATGGGAACTGAAGGAGATTCTGACTTAGACAGAACCCTGACACAGGCAGTCTTGATCTGTGATGGGGACATTGATTTGTCCCTGACTGTGAGCCCCAGTAATCTGGGCAAGTACAGACAGACTCCTTTAATTAATGACAAAGTGGCTCAAGCCTACAGGGACACATGTGCCAGTGTCACTATGATGACACCAGGCTTTGTGGACCCTGGACAGTACATACCAGGTGAGAACTACCTGGTGACCAATGCCAGCAATGCCACTACTTCACATAGTGTGGCAGTTGTTAACTTCTCATGGGGAGGGGTAACTGGCCTCAAAAGGGTTGTGGTTAGTGCAGACCTCCCAGTAGAATGTTTGTTGGGCAATGACCTAGAGAGTTCTCTATGGTCAGAAGTGGAGTACAGGACTCATGCAGAGATGTTAGGTATATCATCACATGTCCTTGCTGTGACCAGGTCACAGGCCAAAAAGTGCCTCACTGAACCTCAGGTCTTGGATCCTGGAACAATGGACCAAGCACCTACCAAGAAGAAGAACAGGAGGGTCAAGGCTGTGCCTTCCCCCCTGCCTCAGAGTGATGATCAGCCTTCCCAGGAAGCTGATCTAGAGGACCCTGAAGGAACTGTCCCTGAAGAGCTTGAACCTGATCAGGTTGAGTTTCTGGGGACAGGGGGACCTCCAAGGGCTGACTTGAGGCAGGCTCAGTTATCCTGTCCCTCTCTTGAACCCCTTAGACAGCTGGCTGCTGCTGAGGCTGCTGGGAATGCTCAAGGTACCCATAAAGTGTATTGGGATGAAGGGCTCCTTTATTCAGAGGCTAGAGACCCCAAGCCTGGTGCTACCAGGAGGTTGGTTATACCTCTGCAATTTAGGGGCTTCCTTCTTACCTTGGCCCATGATATTCCTTTAGCAGGACACTTAGGCCAGAACAAGACTTGGGACAGGCTTGTCCCTCACTTTCACTGGCCTCATATGAATGAAGATACAAAGGAGTTTTGTCGCTCCTGTGTGACCTGCCAAGCCAGTGGCAAATCAGGTGGCACAACAAAGGCCCCACTAATACCACTACCTGTGGTGGGGGTCCCCTTTGAAAGAGTGGGAATAGATATAGTGGGTCCCATGGATCCTCCCACTGCATCTGGGCACAGATTTATACTGGTGGTAGTGGATCATGCCACCAGGTATCCAGAGGCAATTCCCCTTAGGACCACTACAGCTCCTGTTGTGGCCAGGGCCCTGCTGGGAGTATTCTCCAGAGTGGGGTTTCCTAAGGAGGTAGTATCTGACAGAGGTACCAACTTTATGTCAGGATACTTGACAGCTATGTGGAAGGAATGTGGTGTCAACTACAAGTTCACCACCCCTTATCACCCACAATGCAATGGGCTTGTTGAGAGATTCAACAAGACCCTAAAGGGTATGATCAAAGGATTACCTGAAAAGCTCAGGCGAAGATGGGACATCCTTCTACCCTGCCTTCTGTTTGCTTACAGAGAGGTCCCACAAAAAGGAGTTGGCTACAGCCCCTTTGAATTGTTGTTTGGGCACCCTGTAAGAGGCCCACTGTGATTGGTGAAGGAAGGATGGGAGTTACCTCTCAAAAAGCCTAAGCTAGACATAGTGGACTATGTACTTGGTCTCCGCTCCAGGATGGCTGAGTATATGGAGAAGGCATCCAAAAACCTTGAGGCAAGCCAGGCCTTACAGAAAGCTTGGCATGACCAAAAGGCTGTCTTGGTTGAGTTTCAGCCAGGACAGAAGGTATGGGTGTTGGAGCCAGTGGCCCCAGCAGCACTCCAAGACAAATGGTCTGGACCCCATACAATCCTGGAAAAGAAGGGAGAGGTCACCTACTTGGTCGACCTAGGAACTCCCAGGAGTCCCCACAGGGTACTCCATGTTAACAGGCTTAAAGCATATGTTGACAGGGCAGACATGGGCTTGCTCATGGCTACAGATGAGGGACAGGAGGAAGAGAGTGACCCTCTCCCAGACCTGTTGTCTCAGAACCCTGAAGATGGCTCAGTTGAAGGAGTGACCCTTGGAGGCAACCTCACTGCCCATCGGCAGACTGAATGTAGACAGGTTCTACAATCATTTTCACATATGTTTTCCTTGATACCTAGTCAAACTGACTGGTGTACCCATGTGGTGGACACTGGTGACAGTCTGCCTGTAAAGAACAAGCTTTACAGACAACCTGACCACGTCAGGGACTGTATAAAGGCTGAGGTACATAAAATGCTGGAATTAGGTGTCATTGAACCCTCAGAGAGCCCCTGGGCTAGCCCAGTGGTCCTGGTCCCCAAACCTCACACCAAAGATGGCAAGAGAGAGATGAGGTTCTGTGTGGACTACAGGGGTCTCAATGCTGTCACCAGGACAGATGCACACCCTATTCCAAGGGCAGATGAGCTCATAGACAAACTAGCTTCTGCAAAGTTTTTGAGCACATTTGACTTAACAGCTGGCTATTGGCAAATCAGATTAGCTGAGGAGTCTAAGGCCAAAACAGCATTCTCAACCCCAGGTGGGCACTACCAGTTTGTGGTGATGCCCTTTGGTCTGAAGAATGCACCTGCCACCTTCCAAAGGCTGGTGAACCAAGTCCTTACTGGGTTGGATGACTTTTGCGCAGCATATCTTGATGACATTGCTGTCTTTAGCTCCACCTGGGAGGATCACCTGATCCACCTGAAGAAGGCTCTTGAGGCTCTGCAAAGGGCAGGCCTCACTATCAAGGCTACTAAGTGCCAGATAGGGCAGAGTAAGGTTGTATATTTGGGCCACCTTGTAGGTGGAGGCCAAGTTCAACCACTGGAGAGTAAGATACAATCCATCAAGGACTGGTCCCCTCTAACCACCCAGACTCAAGTTCGAGCTTTCTTGGGCTTGACTGGGTACTACAGGAAGTTTGTTAAGAACTATGGGTCCATTGTGACTCCTCTTAATGATCTGACATCCAAGAAGATGCCCAAAAAGGTTCAGTGGACAGTAAGCTGTCAAAAGGCATTTGATGACCTGAAGGAGGCCATGTGCTCTGCACCTATCCTGAAAAGTCCTGACTACTCCAAAGAGTTTATTGTCCAAACAGATGCTTCTGAGTTGGGTGTGGGAGCTGTGCTGTCACAACTTAATGTAGATGGTCAAGACCAACCCATTGCTTTTATTAGCAGAAGGTTGACCCCCAGAGAGAAGAATTGGTCAGCTATTGAGAGGGAGGCCTTTGCTGTGGTGTGGGCCCTGAAGAAGCTGAGGCCATACTTGTTTGGCACTCACTTCAAGATTCAGACCGACCATAAGCCCCTCTTGTGGCTAAATCAGATGAAGGGTGAAAATCCCAAACTGCTTAGGTGGTCCATTTCCCTACAGGGGATGGACTTTACAGTGGAGCACCGGCCAGGTACTGACCATGGGAATGCAGATGGTCTCTCCAGGTACTTCCACTTAGGACATGAAGACGAGACTGGTCAAGGCTAGTTTAATGTCCCAGCGTTTGGGGGGGGGGGTTGTGTAGGAGAGTAGGGTCTGCTATCCTATGGTCACCCCAAATTTTTGCTTTTTGCTTCACTGGTTTTTGACATATTGAGGCTGTGGGCCTGCCAATCAGACCCCCAGCCTGCTGTTCTCTCTACTAAATTAAAACTATGCACCCTAGGTGCATAACCAATTGCAAGTGGATCACCCTGTCAGCCCCTGTACCAGTGTACACTAGGTACCCAGGGCATTGGTGTACCCAAGGCCTGCCAAGGGCTGAAGCATGTATTATGCCACCCCAGGCTTGGCCTAACAATTTGACACAACTGGCTGATCACTCAGCTGGGGTAAGTTGGTGTAATCACCTCTTACTTAGGTGTAGTATACCTATACCTAACCTTAAATGGGACACCTGGTAACCTATAAGTCACTCCTATGGCAGGCCTTAACAATCCTGAAGGCAGAGTGCTTGGTTCCATGTGAGATGGTGCTCTGGCATGAGCTGAGCCTGTCTGCAGTGGTCGGAACAACTTCCTTCTACTGTTTCCAGATATCGTCATACCATATACTCTTAAGTGCATTATGAACCTCGCGGTTAAATGCTATCTTTGGTTTGGCTTTATCAAAACATGTCGAGTAAGGTGTCATACGAATTGGAATACTAACCCCTCGCCAATTCTGGCGACGGGGTTAGCATTCCACCCTTCTAGAGGGACACGACATGTACAGTACCTGAAACCCGGGTAAAATCAGACATAGCCTCAGCTCCACAAAATGGATGCTGCCACCACAGACACAAGTCTGCCCTCCTGCTGCTGGGAGTCCTTCCAGCTTGGGAGGTGTGGACAAAGGGTTTCCTGCCAGGCGAGGTGCGTGCACCACCCCAGACAGGATTTTGTGTATTGGTCAGGTAGGGCTTGAAAGAAACCAGACATGCCTGTGGCTCACAAGGAGCCTCGGTGCATATGCCAGTTCAAACCGGTCCTGGGGCACACCAGTCCCGGGCCTGGGGCGAGCTGGGCAAAGGATTGGGGGTGTAACCACCCCCCTTCCTGGTCCCACCCGTAGGGAGGGACCTAGCAGGTAGTCCGGCCCCTAGAATCCGCTTAAAGGTAGGAGCTGTGTCCTAAGACTTCAGACATCCTGGAATCAACTTGAAACTAAGAAGAAGACGGGAACTTCGACATTCTGCTGCACAGAAGACTGAAGGAAATCTCCCCTGTGGTCAGGGAGTGACCACCTTGCTAACGCAAGCACCATCCAGCGAATCAACGTCTGCTTTGCCGCCGCCTCCCGCCGGAGCCCGAGCCCAGAGACTGACAAGACCTGGACCTCCAGACCTCTCACCGCCCGATCCACAGTCCCTGAAAAGAGGAGACCCGTGGAGGCACCGAGACACGTGGAGCCAGCCATCTTGGAACGACCACGACAAGCTGACAAGTGCAACAACCGAGGCTCCCTCCAAGTTGTGCTTTGGGATCTGAGAAGCCCAACCCTCGAGCAGCATCTGCACCAAAGGTGAGCCCTCCAGCATCTCGACGATCTGCGTGGGGCCCTTCTGCATTTTGCCACTCGACGCGCCTAACCGGTTGCTGGCCCGCTGGCTAGTAGCCATCTTGGCGACGAACTTTACGAAATACACCGCTGGTCTGGTTGCTCCAGACTGGCCCTTGCTCCCCTCCAAAGGAGCAGTCCCTCTGACCTTGCTGGTCAGAACCATCAGCTTATTTCATCGCCTACAACAATTGCTTTTGCCAAGGCTTGTTTGCTTCGATCAAGTCGCCGACACCGCCGACAGCGAGAGCCTGCGTGGGACAGCTCGTGAACCGACTCCTGGACGTCGTCGACCTCCAGGGACCACGTGGCTGCAGAGACAAGCTACACCTTTTCTTCCTGTTTGCACCCGACATTGCCTGGTACCCACCTGGTGCCACGCTGGTCACTGGCTAGTGACTGTGAACACTGTCCCCTCTGCTTACAGGTCTTCAACATCTCCAATCCACTCTTGGATCCACTGCATCTCTCCCGGACCGACCGCCTGCAGCATCTTTGTCTTCAAGCTCCACGGAACAGATAGAAGAAACCCGACGCACTTCGAGGCCTATGCACCCGCTTCCTGTGGGTGAGGTAAAGCTGGCACACCTGTGCCCAAGTGTAGTATTACATCTCTAGTGCCTGTGTTCCAAATCTTGAGTTCCTAGTCCATCCGGAAGATCCTCTTTGCAGTAACTTTGTACTTTTTACGCACCCATTGAAACCTATGGGAGCACGCGTGTGACTATTTGCTCTGCACACGCCACCCGTGGACCTCCTGGTCACTAACTGAAGTTAGCTCCTTGTAGGCCCAGCGATTCTAGAGGCCCTAGGCCTTTTCCCTTTTCTGTTCGTGGTACTTATACCACTATTTTAGTATATGGTTTGAGCGGCCACCAGGGCCTATCCATATAAAGTGCAACTTCTGTGTATTCTACTGTAATCTTGTTTGACGATTTGTGCTCCTGTGCTCATAAAGAGACTAGGGGTTACTTTGAGAAATAAATACATATATATTTTGAATATATATCTGTGTGGTGTCCTTTCATTGGTATAAAAGGGGGTTGCATTTGGTAAAACAGCTGGCTTAACACGCTTCACGAGTTTAGCCTCAAAGACTGCTTAGCCTACGCTACCACTAGGGCAGCTAGTCCGAAAAGGTTGACTTACAACCACACCATAAGGGTTGCTTGGCATGGTACAAGGTGATTACTTTAACTAGTGAGCATCATATACCAGGCCAACTTCTCACACCATGTCTGAACTGGGGTGGCAGAGTGGGCTAAAGAACGGTGATGGATCAAACCCAGATCTGTTGACTGGGTGTGAGTATTTAATTGGTTCTGATGCTCCGTCCATCACCACCCCCTTTTGTACCGCTTTGTTTGCCTTTAAGTTGGCAGGGTATGCTCAGACGTTGAGTCCCTTGCTCACTTTGCCACTGGATTCAAGCAAGCCTGGCTGAAGACGGCTGAAATGCCAGAAACCGGTCCTAGGAAGCTTGTTTCCGGTCCAGGGAAGGCATGGCTTGGCAGTTCGGGCTGGACTGTTCCCATGAGGCACAGGGTCAGACTGATTTGCATATGGCCATGTCTGAACTGGGGTGGCAGAGTGGGCTAAAGAACGAGGATGGATCAAACCCAGATCTGTTGACTGGGTGTGAGTGTTTGATTGGTTCTGATGCTCTATCCATCACCACCCCCTTTTGTACCGCTTTGTTCGCCATAAGTTGGCAGGGTATGCTCAGACGTTGAGTCCCTTGCTCACTTTGCCACTGGATTCAAGCAAGCCTGGCTAAAGACGGCTGAAATGCAAGAAACCGGTCCTAGGAAGCTTGTTTCCGGTCCAGGGAAGGCATGGCTTGGCAGTTCGGGCTGGACTTTTCCCATGAGGCACAGGGTCAGACTGATTTGCATATGGCCATGTCTGAACTGGGGTGGCAGAGTGGGCTAAAGAACGGTGATGGATCAAACCCAGATCTGTTGACTGGGTGTGAGTGTTTGATTGGTTCTGATGCTCCGTCCATCACCACCCCCTTTTGTACCGCTTTGTTCGCCATAAGTTAGCAGGGTATGCTCAGACGTTGAGTCCCTTGCTCACTTTGCCACTGGATTCAAGCAAGCCTGGCTGAAGACGGCTGAAATGCCAGAAACCGGTCCTAGGAAGCTTGTTTCCGGTCCAGGGAAGGCATGGCTTGGCAGTTCGGGCTGGACTGTTCCCATGAGGCACAGGGTCAGACTGATTTGCATATGGCCATGTCTGAACTGGGGTGGCAGAGTGGGCTAAAGAACGGTGATGGATCAAACCCAGATCTGTTGACTGGGTGTGAGTGTTTGATTGGTTCTGGTGCTCTGTCCATCACCACCCCCTTTTGTACCGCTTTGTTCGCCATAAGTTGGCAGGGTATGCTCAGACGTGGATTCCCTTGCTCACTCTGCCACTGGATTCAAGCAAGCCTGGCTGAAGACGGCTGAAATGCCAGAAACCGGTCCTAGGAAGCTTGTTTCCGGTCCAGGGAAGGCATGGCTTGGCAGTTCGGGCTGGACTGTTCCCATGAGGCACAGGGTCAGACTGATTTGCATATGGCCATGTCTGAACTGGGGTGGCAGAGTGGGCTAAAGAACGGCGATGGATCAAACCCAGATCTGTTGACTGGGTGTGAGTGTTTGATTGGTTCTGATGCTCCATCCATCACCACCCCTTTTTGTACCGCTTTGTTCGCCATAAGTTGGAGGGGTATGCTCAGACGCTGAGTCCCTTGCTCACTTTGCCACTGGATTCAAGCGAGCCTGGCTGAAGACGGCTGAAATGCCAGAAACCGGTTCTAGGAAGCTTGTTTCCGGTCCAGGGAAGACATGGCTTGGCATTTCGGGCTGGACTGTTCCCATGAGGCACAGGGTCAGACTGATTTGCATATGGCCATGTCTGAACTGGGGTGGCAGAGTGGGCTAAAGAACGGTGATGGATCAAACCCAGATGTGTTGACTGGGTGTGAGTGTTTGATTGGTACTGATGCTCCGTCCATCACCACCCTCTTTTGTACCGCTTTGTACACTACAGCATGCAGAACTGCTGACATTGTACGTTCTCATAGGTGGCGAACAGATCCAATCAAGTCTCTCTCTACTTCTGAAAGAGACCTTACACCACCTCTGGATAGAGATGCCATTTGTGATCTGCTAAGCATCTTCGGCTGAGTTCGCCTGCCCTGGCGTTCAGAGAGCCCGCCAGGTGTTGAACCGCCAGGGATACGCACCGACATTCCAGTCAAGTCCAGAGACGCAGGGCTCCCCCACCCCACCATGTATGATGCAGTACCACATGGTGGTAGAGTTCTCCGTGAACACCTGCACTAGCCTTCCCTTGATGGAGGGCAGAAAGCCTTTTAATGGCAGCCAGATCTCCCGGAGCTCCAGAAGGCTGATTAGGAGTCAAGATTCCGTAGGAAACCAAAAGACTCTGATCTCCACCTCTCCCCGATGTAGGAAGCTGGCTCTTTGTATAGTATACAAAAAGAACAAGTTACTTACCTTCGGTAACGATATATCTGTAAGAAACATTAGTTAGTTAGATTCCTCACCTTAGAATATCCCCAGGCGTCAGGCTGGATCCGGAAAGATTTTTCGTCAGAAATACCCTTGCGCGTCGCTAGGCGTCGTCTGCGGCTCCGCGTCCGTCGTCGGCGTCATGATCGCCGGGATGACGTCACCGGAGTACTCAGACGTCGCCCTCGCGCGCGGACATCAGTTCTTGTACATAGCTTTCCGTGCCAGGAACGCAGAGCCATGCAAGAAACCGACACTGGTGCCCAAAAATTCTAAGGCCCTGAAAGGGATGACCTCAACCCTAGATATTGGTTCGCAGAACAGGAAGGATGGGTGGGTCGGTGAGGAATCTAACTAACTAATGTTTCTTACAGATACATCGTTACCGAAGCTAAGTAACTTGTTCATCTGAAAGAAACACGTTAGTTAGATTCCTCGCCTTAGAATAGATACCCCAGCAATACCAACCCCGGTGGTGGGTCTGCGAACCAAGATCACACCAGAAAGTCATGGAGAACAGAACGGCCAAAGAAGCTGTCTCTCCGAACTTGGCTGTCCAGGCAATAATGTTTGGCAAACGTGTGCAGCGAAGACCATGTTGCAGCCTGACAGATGTCCTGCAAGGGGACTCCCCTGCCCAGGGCAGTTGTCGCCGCTGTGGCCCGAGTGGAATGGGCCCGCAGCCCTACAGGAGGTTCCTTTTTAGCTAAGGAGTAACAGGCCTTGATACACAAAACGACCCACCGAGAGATGGTACGCTTGTGCACCGCCCGCCCCTTCTTAGCGCCCATGTAGCCAACAAAGAGTTGGTCGTCCACCCGGAACTGCTTGGTGCGGTCCAAATAAAAGGACAGCGCCCGTTTTGGGTCCAGACGGTGGAGCCTCTCTTCCTCTTTCGAGGGAATGCGGAGGCGGAAAGAAGGTAGGCAATGTAACAGACTGCCCGATGTGAAAGGCAGTTACCAACTTAGGGAGAAAGGAAGGACGAGTCCTGAGAACAATTTTGTCCGGATGGACAGAAAGAAAAGGAGGCTTAGAAGAGAGAGCCTGGAGCTCACTCACCCGTCTAGCAGAGGTGATGGCAACCAGGAAAGCAGTCTTAAGAGTGAGAAGACGAAGGGGACAATTATGAAGTGGCTCAAAGGGAGCGCACATCAGAAAGGTCAAGACAAGGTTCAAATCCCACTGAGGCATTACGAAAGGGACAGGAGGAAACATGTGAGTAATGCCCTTAAAGAATCGAGAAACAACAGGGGATTTGAAAAGAGAAGGCTGATCAGGAAGCCGTAGGAGAGCAGAAATAGCTGAAAGATATCCCTTGAGGGTGCCCAGAGCAGAGCCCTGCTGGGCGAGCGAAAGTAGAAAGAGGAGAACCTCAGAAAGAGGGGCGGAAAGGGGATCCACAGCCTTTTCTGTGCACCATGCCACAAATTTGTTCCACCTGCAGGCGTATACCGATTTTGTGGAGGGATGCCTGGCTGCCAGAATAACATTACAGACTTCAGGAGGCAAGTCGAATGGGATCAACTGCCGCCGCTCAATCTCCACGTATGGAGGTGGAGACTGGACAGGTTCGGGTGGAGGACTATCCCCTGCTGCTGCGACAGACGGTCCTCCCGAAGAGGCAGTCGTATCGGGGGATCGATCGACAGACTGAGCAGCTCGGGATACCAGTATCTTCGTGCCCAATCTGGAGCCACCAAGATGACTTGGGCCCGGTCGCGCCTGATCTTCTTCAGCACTCTGGGCTGAAGTGGTATAGGCGGAAAGGCATACAACAGACCGCAACTCCACTCGCGACGAAAGGCGTCCCCGAGCGAGTGCCGCCTTGGAAACTCCAACGCGCAGAACTGCTGACATTGCGCGTTCTCTTCGGTGGCGAATAGATCTAACCAAGGCTGAAAGAGGCCTTGAGCCACGTCCGAGTTTAGACGCCATTCGTGATCCATCATGCACCGGCAGCTGAGTTCGTCTGCTCTGGCGTTCAGAGAGCCTGCCACCAGGGTGATGCCCTGATGTTCCAGCCATGTCCAGAGGCGCAGAGCCTCCTGACAAAGGCTCCACAATGCCACCCCGCCCTGTTTGTTGCAATACCATATGGCGGTGGTGTTGTCCATGAACACCTGCACTACACTTCCCCGGACAGAGGGAAGGAATGCCTTCAGTGCAAGTCGGATCGCCCTCAGCTCCAAAAGGTTGATATGGAGCCAAGACTCCGCCGGAGACCACAGGCCTCTGATCTCCTCCTCTCCCATGTGACCCCCCCATCCCAGGAGGGACGCATCCGTCACTACTAAGTGCTCCGGTTGGGGTAGGAAGAGGGATCTGCCACTGACCCAATCGCGGTCTGTGAGCCACCACTGCAACTGTCGTGCAGTGCCCTCCGAGATCAAGACATGGTCGGACAGGTTGCCCCGATGCTGGGCCCACTGAAACTTCAGGTCCCACTACAGAGCCCGCATTCGCCACCTGGTGTGATGCACCAATAGGATGCAGGAGGCCATCAGACCCAGAAGCCGCAGCACCAACCTGACCGAAACCGGGGATAGAGGCCGAAAGATGGGAATCAGAGCCTGAATATCCCGGACCCGCTGTTCCGGAGGATAGGCCCGGAACTGCCCCGAGTCCAGAACCGCTCCGATGAAGAGGAGCTTCTGGGAGGGACTCAGATGCGACTTCGGCACATTGATGGAGAACCCCAGCAAATGCAAGAGGTCGGCCGTAGCCTGGAGGTGGGAGATGACTGCCTGGGGCGAGCCCGCCTTCAGCAACCAGTCGTCGATATAGGGAGAAGACTGGAACCCCCAATCTGCGCAGATGAGCTGCGACAACCGCCATCACTTTCACGAACACCCGAGGGGCACTGGTGAGGCCGAAGGGGAGCACGGTAAACTGAAAATGCTCTTGGCCCACCGTGAACCGCAGGTAACGCCGGAGGGCTGGCAGGACGGGTATGTGGAAATAAGCGTCCAACAAGTCCAATGCTACCATCCAGTCTCCAGGGTCTAGGGTAGCCAGAACCTGAGCTAAGGTGAGTATCTTGAACTTCTCCTTCCGGAGGAAGGCGTTGACCCTCCTGAGGTCCAAGATAGGGCGTAGGCCCCCTTTGCCCTTCTTGGGAACCAGAAAGTAGTGGGAATAACAACCACGAGCTACTTCTGGACCAGGAACGCGCTCGATGGCCCCCTTGGCCAAGAGGGCCGTAACTTCCTCCTGTAGAAGTTTCAAGTGATCCCCCGACATGCGGTGGTACTGCGGTGGCATGGCTGGAGGGGTCGCCTCGAAGGGGAGGGAGTAGCCCCTTCGGACGATTTGCAGCACCCACCTGTCCGACGTGATGGAACGCCACGGACAAGGAGGGCTTTGAGGCGGATGCTGCTGGGGTAGATGTGGACGGACCGGCACGTTGTCCCCCTGTACCGCCTCGGCGGAATCCACGCCCGCGACCGCGTGGAGGTTGGTTCTGCGGCCTGTGGCTAGTCGGACGTGAGGGAGGAGAACAGCTTCTTACCAAACTGTTCTAGTCTCTTGGATTCCCGATCCGGGGAAGTAGAGGCCTGGATAACCAGGCTCTCGGGCGGGGGATGCATGGACAGAAAACTGGGGTCGCCCGGTGCAGGGCGGTGGCGCCGGGCCACGTTCCGGGCCACAGGAGAGACTGTGGAGGGCTTGGACCAGGTGCCCATCAGAACGTCAACCAGTGCTTCATTAAACTGCAACAGAGGCTCCGAGGAGCTTGCAGACGGTTGGAGCACTTCAGTGAGGAGGTTAGTCCTCACGGCCACAGCAGGTAGCTCCAGCCCAAGGGCTTCGGCCGCCTTGCGCAGCACCACAGAAAATGCAGCACCTTCCTCCGAAGCCACGGTCGGAGGAGAGATGAAGCCAGTGTCAGGTGAGACCACTGGCATCCCCCAGCTCGTCTGCCCAGTCCTGAGACAATTGGCTCTGCTGGGCCAGAGGGTCCTCAGACCCCTCCCAGTCGTCGCCGTCATCCGATTCCTGGTAGACAGGTGGAATGATCGGAGCCGGGCTGAAGATGTAATTGCCACCCAACGGCGTAGGGTGCGGCGCCGGATGGCTCCGCTCCGATGCCGGTCCCGGACCGGGACTAAACTGGGGAACGGCGTTGTCCGAAGGCGGCACCGGGGGTGGCACCGGAGTCGGCGCCGGCGGAGGGGTCGTGAGGTCGACCGGCGCCGACAGGGATACAGGCCTGGATCTCGCGGGGACCTGCGGCGTCGGGACCGGAGTCGACGACAGCGCCGGAGCCGCCGGCTCGCTAGGCCTCCCAGTCGAGCCCGCGGGGCCCGAAGGCGTGCCGGCAGGCGTCGACGGCGGAGCCATGCCTCTCATGGCCATGAGGAAGGCACTGATATTCGCCGGAGTCGCGTCAGTCCCATGGACCGGCGGTTATGGGGACGGACGGGATTCCTGCAGCTCCGATGGAGCCGCGTGGGTGGTACCACCCGAACCCTCAGCCGAGTCGCGTGACCGGCGAGGGGAGCCCGAAGAGAGAGGTTGCTTCTTGAACTTCTTGCTATGCTTCGACCCGACGAGTGGTGGTGATGGCTGCGGCTTCGCGACCGGTCCCTCAACCTCCTCCTCGACCGGGACCATGAACGGCACAGAGCCGACTGCCGGAGCGTGCGGGACCGCTCCCATCTAGCCTTCGAAGTCAAGGCCTGGCAGTCAGGGCACGACTCGGCATCGTGGTCGGCCCCAAGGCAATAGAGGCACCGGCGGTGGTGGTCTGTAACCGACATCAGGCGGTGACAGAAGTCACAAGCTTTAAAGCCATTCATCCCTACCGGCACCAGAGTCGAGTCGACGAGAATAGAACCAAAGGAGTTCAAAAAAGTTTAGTGAAAAAGTGACTAAAAGGGTATGCTCTTCCCGGATCGGCGCTGTCTGGTGCGGAAAAACGAAGACCGGACGTCAGCGCGCGAGGGCGGCGTCTAAATACTCCGGCGATGTCATCCCAGCGATCACGACGCCGACGACGGACGCGGAGCCGCAGACGACGCCTAGCGACGTGTAAGGGTATTGCGGACGAAAAATCTTTCCGGATCCAGCCTGACGCCTGGGGATATTCTAAGGTGAGGAATCTAACTAACGTGTTTCTTTCAGATAGAGGTATGCTGTGTAAAGAGTCCAAGTATTCCTTATGAGTGGACAGGGGCTTGCTTTAACAGTCCCAAGGTGCTCTAATTGTGGTTGTGTGGTCGAGCAGCTTAGGCTTATTAGAGAAGAGCGTTAGGCAGTTGTTGAATACACAGTGAATAAATGATACACACACTCAAGAGGGAGACTCACACCAATTTAAAAAATTGCATGTATTTTTATATAAATTTCAACACCAAGAACTTTGCAATTGGGTAAGTACTTTTTAAGTTATTGCTTTTAAAGTTTTCAGCAATGTTAGCAAACACTGTGCTTTTCTGTGATAATGCTTTCCTACGAAGAGAAGAATATTTACTGCATACGGGTATGTGCAATAGGATTTCAAGGATTCCCTTTAGGTCATTATGTGCTAGGGGGCCAAGGTCGCCAAGTCTCACCAGCAGTTGGGTTTTATATATCCTGGTGTGTCCGGGAGCAGAGGTGCTGGACGGGTTGGTAGCCTTGCGCACTACACCATAGGCGAAGAGGAGGGGAACCTAGAAATAGGCTGCAAAGTGTGACTTGGAAACGTGTCCAAGAGCTCCCAATAAGGGAGCACAGTTTGTGAGGGTCCTGGGAGCAAGGAGGAGCAGTCAGTGTTCGAGCCAAGAAGCTCGGGTGCAGAGGGTTTTGGTCAACTGACCCTAGTCCGTCATAGGCAGTCAAGGCTCTCGGTCTGGACCTGCAAAGGGGACACAACAGGACAGCTGGGTGACTCTCAGTGCTGGCCTCTGCGGAGCTCACGTTCCTCATAGGCTGGTCGGTTTTCGGATTGTCCAGATTGGACTCTAAACAAGTGTTGGTCGAGGCAAGGTATCCGATACCCTGGGTATTGGTGCAGGGAGGCTTTTAGGGGTCCTGGCGTCTTCAAACTAGGTAAGGAGATGGACCTGACCTCAGTACGCTGAGCTTTTCCTGGGTGGCTACTGCGTCAGTGGACCCGGTGGTCAGCAGCTTCTTGGAACCGGAAGTCCCGGTGGGTGCCTGCAGGATGCAGGGAAGCAGCTCCTCCACTCCAAGGGAGATGCTGACTGGCTTTCAAAGTACTTGCAACCCTCAAAAGCTTTTGGGGGATGTACAGCTGCAGGAAAAAATTGGGTCTTTGCAATTGTTGAGTCTGGAGCGGGCAAGCAGGGTTTGGTGCCAACAGTCTACAGCAGTCTTCAGTTGTAGTGTTGATTGGCTATTCAGTGTCTTCTTCTGTAGTCAGGTGAATCTAAAGTTCTGGTGTCAGGAGGCCACCTAAATACTCAATTTAGGAGAATTAGGGGAGTGTAGAGAGATCGCATCGCTCAGGTCTGGGGGATCCTGGAGTCACATATCAAAGGAGCAGAGGCTTTAAAGCCTCTGGCCTTAGTATGCTTATTTATAGGCCATCCTGCTGGAGAAGTTGCAAACACATCCTGCCGGAGCAGGCATTATTCCTTATCTCTGAGAGCTGGGCTTCCACTTCTTAGGGGCTCAGACGTGTATCTGGGATGGCAGGCTGGACTGGACCAGTCATCCAGCACACTAGAGGACTACTAGGTTAAAGGGGGTGCCTCTAATGTACACTCTGGGTGCATGTATTAATGAATCCATCACTGGAATCAGTGTGGGTTTATTTATACGAAGTGTTTGATACCAAACACCTTTGGTTTCAGTGAAGCCATCAAGTAGCTGGGGAACTCGTAATCACCAGTGTCCAGTACATATTCTTAAAATGGGTTCCCTGGTCACTTGCACTGTCTAATAATTGACTTAGACATCACAGGGGTATATCTACTCATGCAGAGATGTCCACACATATAATATATTATTCACCATGCATTAGGGCTGTACAGCCTGCTGTAGGGATGACTTACATATATATCATGGAGTGTTGGTAGGCATGGTACACAGCATGTGTTCCATGTTGTGTTTTCACTTTTGTCTGTTCCATTTCACGCTGCCTGCAATGGCTGGCTGCATGAGTGTGGAGAGGGGTCCTTTAGTATGGCACAATGCATGCTGTAGCCCTTTAGGTAACAGGGGTACCATTTACTAGGGACTTACAGGGGTGGTAAAGGTTTTGCCAATTGGGGAACAATTGTACAGGTTTAATGAAAGAGATCTAGCACTGGGGATCTGGTTAGCAGGAGTCCAATTCACTTCTATCAAAATTGCATCAGACACCAGGCAATAAATGGGGTGACTATGTCAAAAAGGGGCACTTTCCTACAGCTACCCCATCCCAGAAGAGACTCATCTGTCATCACTGTTAGTTCTGGTTGGGTAAGGGACAGGGGTCTACTGCTAACCCAATCATGGTTTGGTAATCACTACTGCAGATCTTCTGCAGCTCCCTCCAACATCTGGATCATGTCGGAGTGATTCCAATGATGCTGCACCCACTGGAACTTCAGGTCCCACTGCAGAGCCTGCAGATACCAGCGGCATGTCTCACAAGCTGGATGCAGGTGATCATGAGGCCCGGCACACTCAGAGTCAGTTTCACTGACATTCAGGATAGAGGCTGAAATATTAATATCATAACCCTAGTATCCTGGACTCAGTATTCAGGAGGATAGGCTGGAACCTGCACCGTGTTCAGAGCAGCTTTGAAGAAAGGGAGCGTCTGACTTTGACACGTTGATAGTGAACCCTGAGTGTAGGATGTCTGCCATAGTTTATAGGTGGGAGACGACAGCCTGGGGTGAGAGGGCCTTCAACAGCACGTCATCAAGATAGAGGAAGACGGGAACCCCTGATCTCCCCAGATGAGCTGCAACCACCGGCATCACCTTGGTGAACACCCAAGGGGTGCTGGTAAGGCCAAAAGGGCGCACAGCGAACTGAAAGTGCTTGTGGCCTACTGTGAATCGTAGTGGGCAGGCACAATGAGAATGAAGTATGTGTCCTGTAAGTCCAAGCTACCATCTAGTCTCCCGGGTCCAGGGCAGACAGAACTTCAGAAAGACTAAGCATTTTGAAGTTTTCCTTTTTGAGGAACAAATTTAGTGGGAGCGGGACTAGCATTGGATAAAGGCCTCCATCCTTCTTGAGCCTCAGAAAGTAGCGGGGATAACAACCACAACCTACTTCAGGCATCGGCACCCTCTCCGTGACTCCCTTGGCCAAAAGAGCCGTCACTTCTTGGCAGAGCAAGGAAGGATGGTCCTCCGTTAGCCAGTTGCAAGTGGGTGCCATAGGTGGAGGGTGTAGGAAAGAAGGATGTGCTTCTTATGGTTACCCCCACTTTTTGCTTGATGTTTCACTGTTTTTGACTAGTCTGACTTCGATCCTGCTAATCAGGACCCCAGTCTATCTGCTTTCTCCCTTAAATTGACATACGTGTACTTTGGTACACCCCAGATTGGATGCTGGGGTACTCTTATCGGTCCCTAGTATATGGTACACATGTACCCAGGACATAGGTACTCCAGAGGCCTCCCATGGACTGAAGCATGTATTATGCCACCCACGAGAGGCCATGCAAAATGGAACTCTAGGTCTGCTACTGCAGCCTGTGTATGATGGTGTTTGCACCACTTACTGTAGAAATAGGTTCTCTATATCTATTGGTCACTACACTTAAAACTTATAAGTCACCCCTATAGCAGGCCTTAACAATCCTGAAGGCAGGGTGCTGGGTTTTACGTGAGAGGGTGCCCCTGCATGAGCAGAGCCTCTCCGCAGCCTTCGGAGACCATTCTCCCGGGTTGTCTGTGACTCAGCCAGACATATAGGTAGAGGTGCATTATAACCTTGCGGTAAATGCTACCTCGAAAACGGTTGCATAGAAACATATCATGTTTGGTCTCAAACACCTTGGAATCATACCTCCACACCAGTAACTAGTGTGGGAGGTATGATACCACCCTTCTGAAGCGAGCTTCACAGGGTCACTGGTCTAACCGGTGCCAGCCTTCTCGACCCGGACAGCACAAAATGGATGCTGCCGACCAGAGACACATTGCTGCCCTCCTGCTGCTGAGCCAAGCTCGAGCAGAGGAAGGCAGCACAATAGGCATCCTGTCACAGGGAGGTGTAACCACCTCCCAGACAGGATTTAGTGTATTGGAGCTGGGTGGGTGCACTCCGAGAGGGCCTGAAAGTCTGCACTTGGGCCACATTTGGTGTCCCTGTGCATTGTCCAGCTCAAACCAGTTCTGGGAGCCATTGGCTCCTGCTCTGGTGCGAAAATAGACAAAGGACATGGGTGTAGCCACCCCTCTTTTCTGCTTGCCCCTCCCCTAGGAGGGTCCCCTGAATGTGTCCAACCCTCTCCCGTGGGTACAAAAGGGCTTACCTGGCTGTAAGACTTTAGATTTTACGTGGACAAGATTCTACAAGAAGAAACCACTGACATTCGACCATCTGGACATTCTGGACTTCGCGGGACCTCGACTGGGCTCGACTTCGTCCCCCCTTTCCGTCCGAAGCTTAGTTTGTGCCTTTGCTCCATACAGGCTCCGTGCACGACCTGTGGTGCAGTAAGGACAACTGAAGAATCTCCCTTGGAGTGAAGGAGTCACTAACCTGCCTTCGCAATCACCTAACCACAACTGACCTGTCTGTTGCTCCTGAGCTCCTGCAGACTCCGAAGATTTCAGCAACACATGAGGTGGATTTCTGAGTGTCCCTGAGGTCGATCTGCCCTCTCACTGAGTTGGAGGCCAGTATCCCTCGTAGGGACTGCATAACCTGAACCCCTGTGCACCGCATCCATTTGCAGATGCAGATGCTTGTTGGCAATTTCCAAGCTTGTGCATTGGACTCTGTGTAGTCCTGACCCTGAACAGTATTTGCACCAAAGAACTCCGGCCTCCTCGCACCGAGTGCTCCATGGGTTGGTGCTTTGCTATCTTCCTTGAGGTCCCCATGCGACTTCTGGTCATTCAGCCTGTGGGTCCTCCTGAGGGTCATCTTGATTTCCCGTGGGCTTTCCTGGTTGCTCCAGATGTGCCCTGACTCCCCATTGCTTGGTGAGTCCCCTGGACCTTGCTGGTCCACACCGTAACCTGTTTGACCTTCCTGCGTGGGTTGCTTTTGCCAAGGCTTGGTGCTCCGGCCGAATACCGACCCCTCAGGACTTGACATTCTTTGTGGGACAGCTCCTGGTCATCCTTGATGTCTCCTGGTCCTCGTGGCTGCAGAGTCAAGCATCCCTTCTTTGCACCTGAAGCACCTGACATTGGTGGGCATTCATCTCCCGAGCCCCTGGTCACTCTGAAGTGACCCAGACTCTGTCCCCTCTGCTTTCAGGTTCCTTCCTTCCAGAATCCAGGCTTGGATTCCACCGGACCCTTTTCACCTTCACGGCAGCAGTACTTCTTCACAGCCCTCCATTGAGAATGATGGGAGTTTCCAACGCCACTTCAGACCTATGCACCCAGCTCCTCTGGGATAGGTATTTTATTGTATTGTAATTGCATTTGTATAGCGCTTACTACCCCTGACAAGGCTTTTTTCGGCAAGTAGCACGCTACTCCGGGACCCATAGAGGATTAGTGTTGAATTAGTATAGTGAAACATGCTAGTAAATTTTAGTGGTGGATAGGTTAGTCAGTTTTTGGGATTCGGAAGGATAGCAGAAGGATAGAAGAGGAAAAAAGGGTTGTATTTATATAGCGCTTGTTACCCCGGATAGGGTGTTGAAGCATGCTACTCCGGAAGCCCATAAAGGATTAGTAGTGAATTAGTATGGTGAAATATGAAAGTAATTTGAGCGGTGGATATTAGTCAGTTATTTGGAGTGAGAAGGATAGCGGAGGGATAGAAGGGGAAGAAAGGTTTGCATTCATATAGCACCTGTTACCCCTGATGGGTGTTGAAGCGCTTTCTGTCGAGTGGCACGCTACTCCGGAACCCATAAAGGATTAGTGTTGAAAATGAGTATAGTGAAATATGAAGTAATTTGAGTGGTGGATATGTCATTCACTTATTTGGATAGAGAAGGGTAGGTGGTGGGATAGAAAAGGGAAAGAGGTTTGTATTTATATAACGCTTGCTAGCCCTGATGGGGTTTTGAAGCGCTTTTTTGGTGAGTAGCCATGGGTGGGGGGGCTCTTCAAACTCCTAAGTTCCAAAGGGTTCGCTCGAAGTCCTCATAGAAGGGACCTTAAACTTTAACTTTACAACCCGGCTTTCCCATAGAGTTGTACGAAGCACGTGGTCGTGTTTCCTCACTGCACCCGTCCTCCGTGGGCTCCCTGTGTCATCACCTTGGGTAGTTCCTTGGGGTCCCAGTGATTCTACATGCCCTAGGCACTGTTTCTAGTCAAGTCGTGATTGTTATACCACTATTTTAGTATATGGTTTGGTCTCCTCCTGGAGTCCACTGTGTATTGTGCTACTTACAACTGTTCTATTGATAACGTTTTGTGTGCTTTTTGTTCTATCCTCGTGTAGAGGATAATAGAGAGTGTTATATTAATAAATACATACATTTTTATATAACTACAGTGTTGTTCTCCTTCATTTAGTCATTCAGGAGGTGATATTCTGGTAAAACAAGCTGCTTCACATTCCTTCAAGATTAAGCCTGAAGGCTGCTCTCCACAGCTACCACTAGTATAGCTTTCTAAGGGTTATCTTTGACCTCATACATAATAAGAGTTGTTTGGACTGGTGCAAGGTACCCACTTTAATTACTGGAAAGCATATACCAGGCCAACTTCTCACAGAGGGGAGTGTAGGAAAGTACTCCTTTTGGCATGGTTATCACCCACTTTTTGCCTGCCTCTGATCCATCGTTGGCTGAATGTGCACTGGGTTCCTGCTAACCAGGTTCCCAGTGACTGTGTTCTTTCCCAAAACTGTACCTTTGTTTCCACAATTGGCACACCTCTGGCACACATATAAGACCCTTGGAGAAGGTACCAGTGGTACCAAGTGCCTTGTGACCAGAGAGGATCTCTAAGGGCTACTGCATGTTTTGTGCCACCCTAAGAGACCCCTAACTAAACACATGCACACTGCAGCTATGAGTTCCACAGCTCCAAGATGGCTTCACCAAATTCCAAGATGTTTGGTACCAAACATCTCGGATTAATGAGTCAACACTGATGCCAGTGTTGGATTCATTAATAAATGCTCTCAGAGGGCACCTCAAAGGTCCCCCTGCAAACCTACCAAACCAATAGGGTGTGCCTGACTGGTCTGCACCAGCCTGCCACCTCTAGAAATGTTTCTGACCCCCTGAGGTGGAAGCCATTTGCTCTTGTGGGTCAGAAATAAAGCCTACTCTGGGTGGAGGTGCCTCATACCTACCCCTAAACAGGAACAGCATTGAGAGGCAGTGAACTTCAAAGGCTTCCCATCCTTTGTTAGGCTGACAAGGGCCTCTCCAGCTAGTGGAAATGCCCGCTCCCCTGACTAATTACCACTTTTGGCGGCAAGGTCAGCAGGAAAATTAGTAAACAAGAGAGGTGTGTCCCCTCTCAACCAGGACCACCCCTAAGGTGCCCTGAGCTGAAGTGACCCCCTCCTTTAAGAATACTCCACAGGGGTTAGGGATATGCACCCTCCAAAGAGAATGGACATACAAATGGTATAGCCACCCTAAGGGTAAGTAGCCTACAACCTTCTAACCCCTGCAACACCCCTAAATCGAGTTTTTAGGGGCACCCTTGAGCCTTAATCCTCAGATCACTAACAACCTATGAAAAAGAGGACAAAGAGGAGCCGTGCAACAGTGAAGACTGAAGACACCACCTGTCTGCAGCCCTCAAAGACCCTCGTACAGAAGAGCGACTCATCCTGCAGCCCAGCGACCTCCAGACTGCCTGCCTTTTAAAAAGACTCTTATTCTCCCGTGGACAGCGGACCTGTCCAGAAGTAAAAACAACTTTAAAGACAAAGTGCTCTGCCTGTGGAACCAACCCCCTCTGCACCGGACATCCACGGCCCGAGTCCAAGAGGCCCATCAGTCCAGAAAAGGTTCCCCAGTGATCCTGAGCAAGAGTCTCTCGTGGGTTGACCCCTGCAGTACTCCACGTCGAAGCCTGCAGCCTCTGCACAACTCCACCGCACTGGTACACTGATTTCAGATGCCAAAGGACACCCCTGCACACGGAGCCCCTGGGCCTTAGAGAGATCTACCGATGGTGTCCGACACACCAGCACACACCAACTTGAGCCTGCGGCCTTTTTCCACTTTCAAGATTCTCCATTTGTTTGCATTGGGCGCCCAACGTTGTGTTGGCACTCTGCACCCGGCCGCCCCCTGTGCCGCTGAGGGTGTAAGTTTGGTGCTGCCTTGTGGCCCCCCTGTGCTTAACGTAACCCCCAGAGACTGGGTTACCAAACCATTCTACATACCTGTAAGTCGTACCACTTCAATTGCCCCCTTTCTTCATTGGATAACATTGGCACCAGATCTCGAGTTTGACCTCTGCACCTGGCCAACCCAGTGCCGCTGGTGGTGCTGTGAGGTCACTTACCTGAACCTTACCAGGTACAGATTCTTCATCCGAAAGCTCAATACTGTAAATTGTTTATTTACCTGCATATTGCTGATAGTGTTTCCTCACATAGGATAACATTGTATTGATTGAAAAATGCACAAAGTGTCTACTTTTTACATTGAAAAACAGTGATATTGCAAAACGTATTATACTGCAACAAAGTATCTCTGGTTCTATAAAATAAATATACTAAAAGTAATATTTTTACAAACCCTTGGTCTTGGATTTAGTCGCTGAGTGTGTGTAATCACTTCTTGTCAGTCTGTGTAAAACAAATGCTCAGCACTGCCCTCTGATAAGCCTAACTGCTCATACACACTACCACAAAAGAGAGCATTAGTATTATCTACTTTAGCTCTGTAAAGCCTCTGGGGATCCACTGGACTCTGCATACTATAGCTTACTTTGGTATAGTATATCGTAGAAGGCTGTCTTAGTATGTGGTGCACACTTATTAAAGTGAGGCACCGTGCACTAATCCAAACAACCCTGATGGTGATTTTAGTGGCCTTTGATAACCTTTGAAAGCTCTCAAAGAGGTAGCAGTGGAAAGCAGCCTTCAGGATTATCTTGAAGGAGTGTAAAGCAGCTTGTTTTACCAGTTTAATCTGTAGTGTAGGTTAGATGAAAGAAAACCACACAGTGTATATACAAAAATACTTCTAAGTATTACACAACACTCACGAACTCATTGGTGTATCTCCTACCTGGAGATATCAACACCATACACAGGAATACTCAGGTAAGTAGCACAAAATACAGTGGTCTCCAGGAGCTGGGGACACAAGGAATCACCCATGGTAAGTACCCAGGAACCCCACGGAAGCTGTGTGCAGAATGGGAACACAGACGTGTGACCAATTGAAGTCAATAGAGAAGTAGCGGTTGCAGTTTTGCAGAAGAAGGACCCTTCCCAGGGGACCCGGAAGAATTCCCTTGGAGGACAGAAGGTTGGAGAGCCACCCTACCCGTGTATACCCCGGAGACCAGGTTACCTACATGAGGGAAGCCAGGTGCATAGTGGTGAAGAGACGTCGGAAAACTCCATAGATAACAATGGGAGACTTGGAGAAAATTACCTCTGGAGAAGAAGTCTTGTGGAATCCACAAGTGGAGTCTTGAAGTGAAGAACCTGCAAGCAGAGGGGACAGAGTCTATGCCACCCAGGAGTGATCAGGAGGCACGGAAGAGCAATGCCCACCAATGTCGGACGGTTTAAAAGAGTTAGTGACCGTGTCACTGCAGCTGTGAGGACCAGGCGATGGTGAGGAAGACCAGTAGCCATGCACAAGCTGTCCCACATCGTATGTCGGTGACTAGGTGGTTGGTGTCTGGCGGGAGTACCAACAAGCCTTGGTAGCCGCAACTGGCGTGGAGAGCAAAGAAGGAGCAACGTTGGGGTCAGCGAGGTCCAAGGGACTCACAAACAGCAGGAGAGTCGGAGCAGGCCCCGAGCAAGCAGGGAAGCACAGTGAAGCAGAAGACCCTCAGGAGGGCCAACAGGCCAAAGGCACAGGAGTCGCAAGAGGACCTCAAGCAGCAAAACATGAAGGAAGGCCCACGTTGAAGAGGATGTGGTGAGGACACTGTACTTGTCAGGAAGAGATGCTGGAACTTCTTGTAGCCTGAAGGTCTTTGGAGTGCAGAACCAACAAGCCTTGACAACGTCAAGTTGATACAGTGCACAGGGGTTCGGTTCAAGCGGTTCCGACAAAGGATACTGGCCTCAAAATTGCAGAGGACAGGTCAGGCCTGAGGGAGTTGAAGATCCACCACCTGTGTTGCTAGACCTTAAGAAGTCCGTGGGACCACAAGAGCAGCAGACCGATCAGCTTGATTTTAGTGCCTGCAGATAAAGGGGAGGGACTCCTTTACTCCAAGGGAGATTACTTCGGGTGTCCTTGATGCCCACAGGTCTGTCGAAGAACCTGGATGAAGCACAGACACAGAAAGCAAAAAAGACTTGCAGAACAGCGAGGCCAGGAGCAGCAGGATTCTTCCTTGATGCAGTTTCGGTTCCAGGCGAAGTCCAAGTATCCAGATGGTCGAAGAGTGACGTGATTTCAGTCTCGAGTCTTGTCCCATGATGAATCTGAGGACCCATCCACAAGTAAGTACTTAAGTACCCTAAGGGAAGGGATGGAACAACTCAAGAGTCCCTCCCAGAGGAGGGGCTGGACGGTGGGGGGGATACTTCCATGTCCTCTGTCCTGTTTTGTGCCAGACCGGGAGCCAGGGGCTCCCTGAACTTGCTCAAACTGGAGTGTTCAAGGAGGGCACCAAACGTGCCCTTCAAAGCAGTATGGTGGCGCTGGCAAGCGCCCCACCCCAGCCCAAATCACTATCTCCTGTATGGGAGGTGGTCAGTTCTCCCTGCAACAGGAAACCTATTGTTCTACCTTCCCCTGCTTGAGCTTGGCTCAGCAGCAGGAGGACAGAATTGTGTCTGGGATAGGCTGCAGAATTAGCTTGCTTTCAGACCCTGAAAGGCTGTTACCGGAGTACAGGGGGGTCCCCCCAAGTACATGGGATCATACATGATGATACAAACATGTTTTATACGCAACATAACCGGGTTCGGTACAAACACTATATAGATAGATATCTTGAAATTACGGATGTCCACTATATTTTTTTAAATGGCTGACCGACCTTACAAAGCCCGGAGAATCAATTCTTGGGTTTGTAGGGGTGGCCTGCTCATGCAGGGGCACCCTCACACTTGTAACCAAGCACCCTGCTCTTAGGACTGAAGAGCCTGCCATAGGAGTGACATGGGTTTTAAGTTTAGTGACCTCAGATATAAGAAAACATATTTGTCGTTAGAGGTGCAAGCACCAACTCACACAGGCTGCAATGGCAGGCCTGTAGTCACAGTTTGAGAGGACTCCAATGGGTGGCACAATACATGCTGCAGCCCAAGGGGGTTCCCTGGTATACCTATGCCCTGGGTACCTTAGTAACATATATTAGGGACTTACAAGGATACACCAGTAGCCAATTGTGGATGCACACAAGTACTTTCCATGGTCAATTTAGGAAGAAAGCACAGTGACTGGGGTCCAGGTTAGCAGGATTCCAGTCAGACTAGGTCAAAAACAGACTGATATCAGGCAAAAAGTGGGAGTAACCATGAAAGCAGGTCCTACTTTCCTACAAGGACTAAGAGAAAAACTGTGCATGGGCTCCAAAGGAGTGCACGAGAAGTAGGTGAGTACCAAATAAGGTACCACTTTGGCATGCCAAATGGAGTCGGCATAAACATATGGACCATTCCCTACAAAAAGAATAATCACGACAGGTGACTTGAAGAGGGATGGCTGAACTGGTAAATGTAATAAAGCTGAAAGAGCAGAGAGTTAACCTTTGACTGCTGCCAAAGTAAGGCCTTACTGGGCCAATGACAAACAAAACAAGAGAACATACAATAATAGTGCATTCTGGAGTTGTATTTTTGGGAAGAGAATTAGACAACAAACTGATTCCAGACTCCTGCATAAATCGACTTGGTTGATGGGCACCTATCTGCTAAGATGATAAAAACCACTTCAGGAGGAAGATCAAAAGCAATCAACTGCTGCTACTAAATCTCCACGCATGGCAGTGTAGATTGTGCAGGCTCAGGTGCAGGACTCACTCCTGCTGCTGCGACAGGAGGTTCTCCCAAAGAGGCAGTTGGATCAGAGGACATATGCTCATGGCTAGAGGTTACAGGCACCACACTCTCCTCTCACAGTCCGAGGCCAGTAGGATGACTTGAGCCTGGTCTGTCCTGATCTTCTTGAGTACTCTGGGCAGGAGTGGGAGCGGCGGACAGGAGTCTCGACCCCAAGAGGTGGAGAAAGGCTTCTCTGAGGGAGGACTGCCTTGGGAACTCCAACACACAAACGTTTGACACTGCATGTTCCCTGCAGTGGAGCACAGATTCAGCCAGGGTTCACCCCATTCCTGTAATATGCCCTGAGCCACCTTGAATGACCGCCATTTGTTGTCTGCTAGGAAACGTCAGCTGAGTTTGTCTGCCCTGGTGTTTAAAGATCTTGCCAGGAACTGGTACATCAGGGAAATGCCCTGAGCTTTCAGTCACTTCTAAAGATGCACAGCCTCCTGGGGCAGAATCCATGACCTCACGCTGCCCTGCTTGATGCAATATCACATGGCAGGCATGTTGTCCATGACTCCTTACCACGTTCCCCTTTGACAGTCAGAAGGAATGCATTTAATGCCTATCAAACCGCTTGCAACTCCAGCAAGTTGGTGTAGACACAAGATTTCATTGGATACTAGAGTCCTCTGATCTCCACCTAGCCCAGATGTTCTCAACAAACCAGCAACAATGCAATCATCATGACAGTTAGCTCGAGATGGAGTAGGGAAAGGGTCCTGCTGCTGGTCCAAATGAGTCGAGCAGCCACCACTGTAGGTCTTTTGCAGTGGTGGTCTTTGACATCTGGATGGAGTCTGAGAGGCTGATTTGATCCTAAGCCCACTGGGACTTCAGATCAAACTGCAGAGCCAGTTTGTGTCACCTGTGGCGGGCCACGAGGAAAATGCAGGGGGCCAGGAAGCTTCTGAGTCACTGTCACTGAGACCCAGGTCAAAGGTTGAAACATCGGGATCATAGTTCCAAATGACCTGAACTAGTGGAGGAGGAGGAATGGCTCAGAAGAACAAGTTACTTACCTTCGGTAACGATGTATCTGTAAGAAACATTAGTTAGTTACATTCCTCACCTTAGAATATCCCCAGGCGTCAGACTGGATCCGGAAAGATTTTCCGTCAGCAATACCCCTTGCGCGTCGCTAGGCATCGTCTGCGGCTCCGCGTCAGTCGTCGGCGTCGTGCGCCGGAATGACGTCGTTGGAGTACTTAGACGCCGCCCTCGCGCGCTGACGTTAGTTCTTGTACATAGCTTTCCGCGCCAGGAACGCAGAGCCATGCAAGAGACCGACACTGGTGCCAAAAAATTCTAGGGCCCTGGAAGGGATGACCTCAACCCTAGATGTCGGTTCGCAGAACGGGGAGGATGGGTGGGTCGGTGAGGAATCTAACTAACTAATGTTTCTTACAGATACATCGTTACCGAACTAAGTAACTTGTTCATCTGAAAGTAACAAGTTAGTTAGATTCCTCACCTTAGAATAGATACCCCAGCAATACCAACCCCGGTGGTGGGTCTGCGATCCAAGATCACACCAGAAAGTCCTGGAGAACAGAACGGCCAAAGAAGCCGTCTCTCCGGACTTGGGTGTCTAGGCAATAATGCTTGGCAAACGTGTGCAGCGAGGCCCACGTTGCTGCCTGACAAATGTCCTGCAAGGGGACTCCCCGACCCAGGGCAGTTGTCACCGCCATGGCCCGAGTGGAATGGGCCCTCAGCCCCACAGGAGGCTCCTTTTTAGCTAAGGAGTAACAAGCTTTGATGCACAAAACGACCCACCGAGAGATGGTTCACTTGTGCACCGCCCGCCCCTTCTTAGCGCCCAGGTAGCCAACGAAGAGTTGGTTGTCCACCCGGAACTGTTTTGTGCGGTCCAGATAGAAGGAGAGCCCACGTTTTGGGTCCAGACGGTGGAGCCTCTCTTCCTCTTTCGAGGGATGCGGAGGCGGAAAGAAGGTGGGGAGCGTAACAGACTGCCCGATGTGAAAGCCAGTCACAACCTTAGGAAGGAAGGAAGGACGAGTGCGGAGCACAACCTTGTCTGGACGGATAGAAAGGAAAGGAGGCTTAGAAGAGAGAGCTTGGAGCTCACTCACCCTTCTAGCAGAGGTGATGGCTACCAGGAAAGCAGTCTTAAGCGTCAACAGACGAAGAGTACAATTATGAAGTGGCTCAAAGGGAGCGCACATCAGATATGTCAAAACAAGATTCAAATCCCACTGAGGCATTACGAAAGGGACAGGAGGAAACATGTGAGTAATGCCCTTAAAGAATCGAGAAACATCAGAGGATTTGAAAAGAGAAGGCTGATCAGGGAGCCGGAGGAAAGCAGAGATAGCAGAAAGATAACCTTTAAGAGTGCTCAGAGCAGAGCCCTGCTGGGCCAAAGAAAGAAGGAAGAGAAGAACCTCAGAAAGAGGGGCGGAAAGGGGATCCACAGCCTTTGCTGTGCACCATGCCACCAATTTGTTCCACCTGCAGGCGTATACCGTTTTAGTGGAGGGACGCCTGGCTGCCAGAATCACATCACAGACTTCAGGAGGCAAGTCAAATGGCATCAACTGTCGCCGCTCAATCTCCACGCATGGAGGTGGAGACTGGACAGGTTCGGGTAGAGGACCGTCTCCTGCTGCTGCGAGACAGAAGGTCCTCCTGAAGAGGCAGTCGTATCGGGGGATCGATTGACAGACTGAGTAGCTTGGGATACCAGTACCTTCGTGCCCAATCCGGAGCCACCAAGATGACTTGGGCCCGGTCACGCCTGATCTTCTTCAGCACTCTGGGCAGAAGTGGTATAGGCGGAAAGGCGTACAACAGACCGCAACTCCACTCGTGACGAAAAGCGTCACCGAGCGAGTCCCGCCTTGGAAACTCCAACGCTCAGAACTGTTTACATTGCGCGTTCTCTTCGGTGGCGATCTAACCAAGGCTCTCCCCACTGCCGAAAGATGCCTTGCGCCACGTCCGAGTTGAGACGCCATTCGTGATCCATCATGCACTGGCGGCTGAGTTTGTCTGCTCTGGCGTTCAGAGAGCCCGCCAGATGGTGAACCACCAGGGTGAAGTCCTGATGTTCCAGCCATGTCCAGAGGCGCAAAGCCTCCTGACAAAGGGTCCACGACGCCACCCCGCCCTGTTTCTTGCAATACCACATGGCGGTGGTGTTGTCCGTGAACACCTGCACCACACTTCCCCGGACAACGGGAAGGAATGCCTTCAGTGCAAGTCGGATCGCTCTCAGCTCCAAAAGGTTGATATGGAGCTGAGACTCCGCCGGAGACCAGAGTCCTCTGATCTCCGCCTCCCCCATGTGGCCCCCCCATCCCAGGAGGGACGCATCCGTCACCACTACGTGCTCCGGGTGGGGTAGGGAGAGGGATCTGCCGCTGACCCAATCACGGTTCGTGAGCCACCACTGCAACTGCTTTGCGGTGCCCTCCGAGATCAAGACATGATCGGACAGGTTGCCCCGATGCTGGGCCCACTGAAACTTCAGGTCCCACTGCAGAGCCCGCATTCGCCACCTGGCGTGATGCACTAACAGGATGCAGGAGGCCATCAGACCCAGAAGCCGCAGCACCAACCTGACCGAAACCCGGGATAGAGGTTGAAAGATGGGAATCAGAGCCTGAATATCCCGGACCCGCTGGTCCGGAGGATAAGCCCGGAACTCCGCCGAGTCCAGAACCGCCCCGATGAAAAGGAGCTTCTGGGAGGGACTCAGATGCGACTTCGGCACGTTGATGGAGAACCCTGGAAAATGCAGGAGGTCGGCCGTAGTCTGGAGGTGGGAGACGGCTTGCTGGGGCGAGCCCGCCTTCAACAGCCAGTCGTCGAGATAGGGGAAGACTAGATCCCCCGATCTGCGCAGATGAGCTGCGACCACCGCCATCACTTTCGTGAACACCCGAGGGGCACTGGTGAGGCCGAAGGGGAGCACAGTAAACTGAAAATGCTCCTGACCCACCGTGAACCGCAGGTAACGCCGGTGGGCCGGCAGGACAGGGATGTGAAAATAAGCGTCCTGCAAGTCCAACGCTACCATCCAGTCTCCAGGGTCTAGGGCAGCCAGAACCTGAGCTAAGGTGAGCATCTTGAACCTCTCCTTCCGGAGGAAGGCGTTGACGCTCCTGAAGTCCAAGATAGGGCATAGGCCCCCTTTGCCCTTCTTGGGAACCAGAAAGTAGTGGGAATAACAACCCCGGCCTACTTCTGGACCAGGAACACGCTCAACGGCCGCTTTGGCCAAGAGGGCCGCAACTTCCTCCTTTAGAAGATTCAAGTGATCCCCCGACATGCGGTGACACTGCGGTGGCATGGCTGGAGGGGTCATCTCGAAGGGGAAGGAGTAGCCCCTTCGGACGATTTGCAGCACCCACCTGTCCGAAGTGATGGAACGGCAGTTGAGCAGGTGATGGCGAAATCTGCCGTCCACTGGCGTGGAATGGGCCTGAAAGCACTGACTAGGAAGGCTGTGAGGCGGATGCTGCTGGGGTGGATGTGAATGGACCAGCACATTGACCCCCTGTACCGCCTCGGCGGAATCCACATCCGCGACCGCGTAGAGGATGGTTCTGCGGCCTGTGGCTAGGCGGACGTGAGGGGGCGCCCCTTCCTTGGCCACGAAAGGGGCAAAAAGCGGAAGTTTGCGTGCGCGGGCCGAGAGACCCAAGGACTTGGCCGTAGCCCTGGAGTCCTTAAAGCGCTCCAGCGCACTGTCCGCTTTGTCGCCAAAGAGGCGATCGCCATCAAAGGGCATGTCCATGAGGGTGCTCTGGACATCCCCGGAAAAAGACGTGGACCGCAACCAGGCTTGACGACGAAGCGCCACCATGGACGACTTTGCCCTGCCAAGCGAGTCCGTCGTGTCCAAACCACATCAGATGGCATACCGCGCTGCGTCCCGCCCATCGGCAAGAGCCTGAGCGAGCCGTGTCCGGGCCTCCTCCGGGCACAGGGGCAGCACGTCCTCCACCGTATCCCACAAAGAGTGGGAGTAACGGTCCAAGAGACAAGCGGTGTTAATCGACCGCAGCCCTAAACTAAGGGAGGAGAACAGCTTTTTGCCAAACTGCTCCAGTCTCTTGGATTCCCGATCCGGGGGAGCGGACGGGAAGGAGGACTGGGAAGTAGAGGCCTGGATAACCAGGCTCTCAGGGGTGGGGTGTTGGACAGAAAACTGGGGTCGCCCGGTGCAGGGTGGTGGCGTCGGGCCACGTTCCGATCCACAGGCGGTACTGTGGAGGGCTTGGACCAGGTGCCCTTTAGAACGTCCATCAGTGCTTCGCTAAACGGCAGCAGAGGCTCCGAGGAGCTTGCTGACGGTTGGAGCACTTCAGTGAGGAGGTTAGTCCTCACGGCCACAGTAGGTAGCTCCAGCCCGAGGGCTTCGGACGCCTTATGCAACGCCACAGAAAAGGTAGCACCTTCCTCCGAAGCCATGGTCGGAGGAGAGATGAAGCCAGTGTCAGGGGAGGTGTCAAGGACACTGGCATCCCCCAGCTCATCTGCCCAGTCCTATGATAACTGGCCCTGGCAGGGCCAGAGGGTCATCAGACCCCTCCCAGTCGCCACCGTCATCCGATCCCTGATAAACAGGGGGAATGATCGGAGCCGGACGGAAGATGAAATGGTCACCCATCGGCGTCGGATGCGGCGCCAGGCCGGGACCGGGGCTGAACCGGGGAACGGCATCGTCCGGAGACAGCACCGGGGGCGGAACCGGTGTCGTCAGGTCGACCGGCATCGACTGAGATCCAGGACTGGATCCCACGGGGACCTGTGGCGTCGGGACCGAAGTCGACGACGGCGCCGGGGCTGGAGCTGCCGGCTCGCTAGGCCTCCCAGTCGAGCCCGCGGGGCCTGAAGGCGCGCCGTCAGGCGTCGACGGTGGAGCCAGGCCCCTCATGGCCGAGAGGAAGGCGCTGATCTCCGCCGGAGTCGCGTCAGTCCCAGGGACCGGCGGGTATGGGAACTGACGCGGCTCCTGCGGAGCCGCAGGGGTGGTACCACCCGGACCCTCGACCGAGTCGCGCGACCGGCGAGGGGAGTCCGAAGAGCGATGTCGTCTCTTTGACTTCTTACTATGCTTCGACTTACCCGAAGACTTGGAACCCGACGAGCGGTGGTGGTGGCTGCGGCTCCGCGACCGGTCCTTCGACCTCCTCCTGGACCTGGAGCCGAGTGTCGGAGCTCGAGAAGCTTGCGGGACCACTCCCGTCTAGCCTTCGAGGTCAAGGCCCGGCAGTCGAGGCACGACTCCGCGTCGTGGTCGGCCCCAAGGCAGTAAAGGCACCGGCGATGGTGGTCCGTTACCGACATCAGTCGGTGACAGGAGTCACAGGCTTTAAACCGAGGCATCCTACCGGCACCAGTTCAAGTCGACGCGTAGACAAAAGAGTCCAAAAAGTTTTAGACAAAAAGTGACTAAAGGGGTAATCTCTTCCCGGATCAGCGCTGTCTGGCGTGGAAAAAATAACTGCGAGCGAGGGCGGCGTCTAAGTACTCCGATGACGTCATTCCGGCGGACGCGGAGCCGCAGACAACGCCTAGCGACGCACAAGGGGTATTGCTGACGAAAAATCTTTCCGGATCCAGCCTGACGCCTGGGGATAATCTAAAGTGAGTAATCTAACTAACGTGTTTCTTTCAGATAAGCACTGTGTCTAGGATGGCTCTGATGAAGGGAAGCCTTTGTGAAGAAGTCCTTTGTAACTTTGGCCCATTGGTTGGAGAAACCCAATGATGTCAACAAGTCCATCTTCATCTGGATGTGACTTAAGACTGCTAAGGGGGCATCCCACCTTCAGCAACCAGTTGTTGAGGTATGGAAAGTCTGGTATTTCCAACCTACATAGATGAGATGCAACCACCACCATCACATTTGTGAACATCTGAGACCAAAGGGAAGCACAGAGGACTGTAAGTGGTTGTGAGCTACTTGAAACTGCAGGTAATGCCTGTAGGACAGGAATGAGGAAGTATGCATCCTGCAAGTCCAAACACTACCAACCAGTCTCCTGAATCTAGAACAGACAGGTCTTGGGCCAGGGTGAGCTGCTGAACAGGCTGAGGTAGAACCAGAGACTGAGCAGTGGCTTTGCTCTCTTTAAATTTCTTGATGCCGTGTCAGCCTTGACTCCAAAAAGATTTGAAACATCAAAGGGCTCATCAATGAGGGACTGCTAAGCATCTAATTAAAAAAACCATAGAGCAAATCCAGTCATGATGCTTAGGAATCATGATGGTCCGGACTGCCCTATCAAGGCAGCCTGTTGTGTCCAGGCTGGAACAAATGGTGTATTTCGCAGTATCTTGGCCATTGAGGATAAGACACTGAAGCATGTGTCTGACATCCTCAGGAACAGATGGCAAGATGTCCGTCACGGTGTACCATATGGTGTGCGAATACTGTCCCTGAGGCAAAAGGTATTAACAGATTACCAGGCAGGACTGGCACTGGAAAAGATGTGTTTCTCATCATTTTCAATCCTCTGGGATTCCATCTCAGGTGGGGGGGAAAGAAATGAGTTTCGGATAAGGAGGTTGAACTATGACTGAACCACCAGACTCTTTGGGGTAGGATGCTGCAGTAAGAAATATGGGTCAGCGGGAGCGGGTCTGTGCAACCATGCTGTCTGTTTACCAAGGGGATGGAGGAGGGGCAAACCCTGGCTTTATCTTGGATCCTGGATCCCACAAGCATATCAGTAAGAATATCATTAAAAGAAGCAGAGGTTCTTTGATAGTGGCTGCGAAGTTAAGTACGTCAGTCAATAAGTTGGTTTTGGCCTCCTGCATGGGCAGTGTGGATCAAGAACTTCCGCCGCCCTTCTGATGACAGTTACACTAGAGACACATTTCTTAAGTGGCCATAGGGTTTGAAGAATTCGGCCAATGTCAGGAGAGGTGTCCAATCCACTGGCATTTTGTAGGTCTTCAAAAATATACGAGGTTCCTCGTTAAAGTGATCAATGAGTTACAGAAAACTGTAACTGTGTTTTTGAGGGATGGGTTGAGCTTCCAAATCAGATGAAAACTATAAGAACTACCACCTTGAAATCTTGGGATCCAAAGGCACTACAATGGGATTTCATGGGGGGCCAAAAGTGACGGCTGCAGCCTCCTTCAGGTGTTGCATTTTGTCTGTTGTAGCTGAGGAACTAGGCCAAACAAAGCCACTTTGGGAGCAGGCTTGAAGGCCGAGCGGTATCCGGGCGTCATGCAACTCTAAGCAATTCGAGTAGCAGGATGTCTGCAACCCTTGTTTGGCGTTTGGACTTCTTGTCTGACTTAAGTAAATTACTTTCACTCCAGATCTCGATGTGAAGCAGTCTCAAGTTTGGCCCCAGGAATGGGAATGCATCAGTGCTCTCAATTTTGAACAGGACCACTTCTGCAACTTCCCCTGGAATTTAGTGATGGTAAGCCTGGCTTGGTCTTGAATCACTTTCAGATCATATTCGGACAACAAGAGCACAATATTGTGTCATGTGAGGGACCGAGGCAGACATCATGGGTGTCTGTCACTGACATGTCACAGGGCTTAAAATCTGTCATTTTAGGGCCCATCTCTTGCACACTAAAGTATTTGGACAGCACTACTAGCTTTGGATACACATCAGAAGGCATGGAAAGAAAAGGATTGATGTCAGCGCACGGAAGTCATGTTTATATGGGGGTCCCAGCAACATATCTGGAGCTACGAATCAAACACAAAGCCGCACAATACCACCAGTTGATGCACTAGGGAACTGCTGAAAAGTTTCCAGATCAAGTCTAGCGCCCGAGGGGAATTCTTAAGGTGAGGAACCTATGGTTAGAAGTTCCTATCAGAAAGGCCAATCTAGATAGACACATACATGTACTGCTACTTTACATCAGTGCTAAGTCCCATCAAATGTATATGGGGTTGCCCCAGACCATGCTGATTAGGTTCATCATGGACAGAACATGCCTATGTTTCTTGTGTTCCCATACAGAGTGGTGTGGCCTATCTTCAGGTAAAATGGTCCCCACTGGGACAGAGCCAAGACTGATTGCCTTTTGGTAGGCCATTGCCTTCATTTGCACAACAAATTAAAAAACAATGTACTGGGATGGGGCTCAAAATAACTAACAGAGGCTGAGGTTAATTCAAGCATTCCATCCATAACTTTTGTGTTTTTCTCACCACTGCAATGCCACTCTCCTGTACCTTAAATGACACAACACTGGATACTAGTTATCCGCCAGAAGGGTAGCAGCACGTATAGCTATAGACAGGGACGGGGTGAGAGAAAAAAAGCTCTTCAAGCAGTGGGAGGCAATAGATGACGGCAGCTCCCAACAGCAACAAGAACAATCCAAAAGCTTTTAGCGTTAACGTTTGTTTTCGCCCCATCTAGTTTTATTGTATCCCCACTTCACCTTAATTTGAGGTGGCGGGAGGCCTCAAAACTCGTTAGCCCCACACAGCAAAGAGGGCGACGAAAACGTTTTTTCAAGCTTCATACTTTCTCTTGACCCAAACAAATAGGATAAAGAATCCACTTAGGTGGAAGGTCCTTCTACATTTTTTTTATCTGCTGTGTACATCTTTTGATATGAGGTTCGGACCACAGCTGAACCAACAATATAAGACAAATGATTGCTTTCTGTTGGATTTTTATACAATTAGTATTTGTATGAGGGAAAAATGTTGCTGTCTTGAAGAAGGTGGTTGTGAACCGTAGTTATCCACCAAAACACATCAACGCTTATACTGCACTAAGCTTGAATAACAGAAGAGCACATTAGAAAAGGAGTTGTTTGCCATCATGTGCCGCTGTGATTGATTCCCACAAACTAGCACACATTAATGACAGATGTAACTGTTGTGTAAGTCTTCTCTCTTTTTTATCTTGTTTTTAATTATTGATTTCTTACAATTTTAAAGAAAACGTTTGCTGATCCATTCTATGTGTCATGGAATTTTAGATTGTAAAATGTTACTTAAAAATATATTTGTATTGATATATGGATTGAAATTTCCATTAAGGTCTTAAAGATAAAAAACATTTAACAAATTGTGTACCACTCATTCAGGACTGGGTAATGAGTGCCTAATGTATTAACAATGGATGTGGTTGACTGGATGTAGACATAGTTTGCTGGTAAAATTAGTGGGGTTACAAAGGGAAAAATTCTCGACAGCTATTCTCATTGTTCTAACGCTACAATTGGAGCTGCTTTCAGCACAGCAGCAACACACTGGGAATTTCCCTCATTTCATATTGGGTAACGACTCACATCTTCACCTAAATGGCTTAGTTCAGTAATTCATCAAGTGAGAAAAAAGGTTCCTCCATATATCAATTTTAGGTCTGGGAAAAGAGGGGAAAACTACAGTAAAAATACAATATCCAACCAGTATGTCTTCTATATACGCTCTACGTGCCTAAAGACCTGACCAAAAGAAACTTCAAAACTGCAAAAACATAGCCTTGCAGAATTCCCACAAAGCAGTGATATGCCAGAGTGAACTGCCTTCACTGCAGTCTCATCCAAATGGGAGCTGCCTCACTTCAGGAGGATCACATGAAGAGGTAGCTAACTACAATAAGCTCACACTGGCTGCTACTTTCAAAGTGACAGCCACAACCTGGGTATTCGCTCCACTGCAGAATCATCTTGATTCACTGAAGTGAGATCAGGCTGAGTGATTCTCCCACTATAGTGCCAAATACATTCTATTAGAAGTCAACAGCTAGTAAACAAAATCTAGCCACATCCCTCAGGCCTCACACCACACTGTCCATCTACTTCACCATCTGCATACCCACCATCCACAATTCACACACCTAGCCTACCGCCCCCACATCATCTTTATGGGCATCCCCCTTCCAAGCACCCTTAGACTTCCACACCTACCACTTTCTGGACACCAATTTTTCACACACACCACTTTCTGCAAGAGCTATATATGCACACACCCACAACTGCGTGCCACAAAGTTGCATTCCTACAACCTACTATCGTCAACACACTCCTACTGTTCGCCCACCCAATCACCGTCTGCAGTCAGAGTAAACACTCAGATTGTTCACACACCAGCCCACATTCGACACACTCCACTATCCTTACATGCATTCACTCTCAAAGCATCCTAAGACTCACATCTATCACTAGCTGGGCACCCAACGTCCATGCACATCACTGTCTGCATGTACTATATATCCAAAACCTCTTACCGTCTGCATACTGCCATTGTTCGCCCACCTAGCCACAGTCTGCAGTCAGAGGAAACACTAATGGTTCACATACTGGACCAGTCGGTATACTCCACTATCTACACAAATCTGCAGATTCACGCTTTCCATACAATCACCCAGATCATTGAGCCAGCACACCCACTCAAAAAACTAAAAACCTACCCTTCCAGAGAACTGCCCACCACCTAAAAGTTATAACATACATTTGAATGAATGGAAGTTACACGGAGACTGTATTAACAACGAGTTTTTGTCCCAAGAAGAAAGTTGATTCGGGTGACTCAATGATATAAAGACATGGGGTTCTCAATAAACAACTAAACTTTCCTCAAGAAGAAAGCCAAAACAAGTCACTCAATATAGAGCCTTTGATTTTGCCATTAATAATTGACTTTTTAACTGAGAATGACAACAGTACAACTGAACTGATAATCAAAGGACCTGCAAGCCGGTATGAACAACTGGCCTCTACTCACATAGAACATATAGATATTGGCATTAATCTGCCACCCCACTTGCCAAATAACTGTTGAACATCCCTCTATGGGTAATCTGCATCCCCACAGGAAAAGAGATGATGCTCTGGCTTTACTGATACAGATAAATGTTTCCATCAATGAGCAATACAGCTCTCCTCTGAAAGTAGTACACCAAAGATCAATGATATGGGAACAGGACTCTCCATAAAAAAGGACCATGTGCTCGTCTCCTCTGTAGGAAACTAGACTCTGTTGCAGTATCCCCCCACTTTGTGTCTGGTATGGGATGCAACTTTGACTGAAAGTTTACTGGGTTCCTCCTAACCACGCCCAAATACCAGTGTTCTTTCCCAAAACTGTATCATTGTGCCACAACTGGCACCACTTTAGGCTCTATGCAAGTCCCCAGCAAGTGGTACCCCTGGTACCTAGGGCACTGACACTAAAGAGGGTTCCTATGGACTGCAGCATGAATTGTGCCACCCTAAGGGGGCCCACGCCAAGCTCATGCAAACTGCCATTGCACCCTGCGTGTCTTGGTGCAGACAAAAATGAAGAGTCGATATGGCACACACCCCTGTGTGCCATGACTGCAAAACACTGCATGTGGTATAGGTAAGTCATCCCTACAGCAGACCTTACTGCCCTAAGACAGGGTGCACTATTCCCATGTGTGGGCATATCTGCTGGAGTGGATGTGTCCCTTGGATAGCTAAGTACACCATAAGATACCACAAGTGCACAGGGAAGCCATACCGAGTACATGAACCGGTTACTCGTCATTACGAGTTTCCCAGCTAAATGGTGGCTTCACTGTACCCCAAAGTGTTTGGTACCAAACACTTTGTCATGATAAACCCACACTGATGCCCGTGCATAAATACACCCAGAGTTCAAAAGGACATTGGTCTGGTGAGGTCAGTGATCCTCAAGTAGCGAGGCTACAGTTAGTGATTTTAGAAAAAAATCAATTATATTTGTTAATATGTAGAACTCAATTGGATCCAAATAGGAAACGTATGCAAGGACACAGAAGAGTAGAGGAAGACATCACATTTTATTAAACATCATAAATTAGAGTAGCTTCCATTTCTGCCATTTTTGCATTTAGAGAATATATATTGTATATACAGTGCTCACACATACACAAGTGAGGGTGCGTGAAGTGAAGTGCTTAGTGACAATAAAAACATTTCATCGCATTGAAAACAGGTCAAAAGAACCCAATTGGTTTAGACAATGTTAGGGAACTTTGAAATTGTAGTCGACGGCGTTTCGATCTTAGTAAATCAAGACCATCATCAGGACAATGTAAGTGCGAGCACGTAAGATCTAAATTGGGGGAAAACCATCAATTACTAATGTGTCCTAAATTTAAAATACAACAAACAATTGCGTTGTAGTGGTGGCGCAATAAAGGCGTGTTGGCATTCAGGAATGAGGGTCAAGTGAAGGCAACATCAAGGCAATTAATGTGATGTTGAGGATATCGAGGAAAGGCAAAGCAGACCAATCCTAATACTCCAAGAATGGTAATGATGCAGCGGTGAAAAAACTCCTAAGGTACTGGTGTGTGCAGTACCAATAGCGCGGGAGTAAGTGCAAATGGCAGTTTAAGGAATGAGAGTATAATTCCGCCATGCAGAATACGCTGTCGAGTTACAACAGCCCCTTTGGTGAACCACTACATTGAAAAAGGACATACTGAAAATGATCTTAAATGGCTAGTGATCGACATGCTCCACCCTAACAGCAGAGGTGGGGACCAGAATCTCATTCTAAACAGACTGGAATGCAAATGGATGTTTAACTGTCGCTCAATCGAACAGGGTTTAAATACCATTGACAAGTGGAACATGATTTTGTAAGCTTTTAAGTCCTCAGGTTAAATCTGCTTTCATGCTCTTGCCACTAGAGCTCCGTATCCACTACCGAATACGTTGTTTATACCTTGTATGCGGTATGGGTACACAATACAATTGTGTTTTTACATCCTTTTTAGTGTATAAATTGTCCTTCTGTTTTCCATACCGTTTAGAACTGTCTAATGTGTACCCATGTATATAGATGCCATGCTTCCTCTACACCTGCATATGTGTGCACCTTCTCCTCATCCAACATGGCTGCCCCCTTACTCCGCTTAGACAACATGACCACTCTTGGTCCATACATGCGCTGCACCACGCATGCGCTTTTTCCTTGTCAAGCGTCAATATCTAGCATTGACGATCGCACACACAGCACGCTAGGACTGCTGCCAGCGCGCTTTTGATGTGATTCATTCACCTCCGAATTTTCCCTTTTCCAAGTAAGTCTGCCCTCGCACGCCGCCCCTTAAGAATTCTTCCAACCTCTTAATATATTATTAACTGCACCATTCCTCTTCTCGCCTGCAGCGGCTCCCGGGTTAATTACACGCCTTGGGTGCGGAACACGCCGCAGAACACCGACTGCTGCCAGCGGTTGTTCTTCCTTGAAACTCCCACTCGTGAATTATTTCCATACAAGTAAGTTTCACTCCGCACGCTGCCCTTTTGTACATTCCCCCCACCCACCTAATTAACTCCTTCTCCCCTTCTCGCCTCCAGCACTCCTGGGACGGTTGATTCCTCCTCTTGTCCCTTTTTCCACACGGGCATTCTCCCGTTTCTCTTGGTTCCTCGGCCAACCTTGCCGAACTTGGAATTGGTTGCTACGAATCCGCGTAGTAAGTTTCCTCCCTTGCGAGATCATCGAGGTTGTGCATAGCGTAAATACCTTCCAGGCACTTCGTCACGGTCCTTCAGAATTGTGCAGCTCACGACCACAGTCGTTCCTTACTGGGGGGTCGTCACTCCACTGCCACGGTTCACTATGCGCCTTGGACCCATTGCTACTTATTCACTTAGTAAGTCCCCTCTTCTTGCGCTCCTTGGAATTGCTCCTGCATGGCGGAATTATACTCTCATTCCTTAAACTGCCATTTGCACTTACTCCCGCGCTATTGGTACTGCACACACCAGTACCTTAGGAGTTTTTTCACCGCTGCATCATTACCATTCTTGGAGTATTAGGATTGGTCTGCTTTGCCTTTCCTCGATATCCTCAACATCACATTAATTGCCTTGATGTTGCCTTCACTTGACCCTCATTCCTGAATGTCAAGCCGCCTTTATTGCGCCACCACTACAACGCAATTGTTTGTTGTATTTTAAATTTAGGACACATTAGTAATTGATTGTTTTCCCCCAATTTAGATCTTACGTGCTCGCACTTACATTGTCCTGATGATGATCTTGATTTACTAAGATCGAAACGCCGTCGACTACAATTTCAAAGTTCCCTAACATTGTCTAAACCAATTGGGTTCTTTTGACCTGTTTTCAATGCGATGAAATGTTTTTATTGTCACTAAGCACTTCACTTCACGCACCCTCACTTGTGTATGTGTGAGCACTGTATATACAATATATATATACTCTAAATGCAAAAACGGCAGAAATGGAAGCTACTCCATTTTATGATGTTTAATAAAATGTGATGTCTTCCTCTACTCTTCTGTGTCCTTGCATACGTTTCCTATTTGGATCCAATTGAGTTCTACATATTAACAAATATAATTGAATTTTTTCTAAAATCACTAACTGTAGCCTCGCTACTTGAGGATCACTGACCTCACCAGACCAATGTCCTTTTGAACTATCTACTTACCCCAGGTCACATTCGTGTGGGGTCCCCTTGTTTTCATACATATAAATACACCCAGAGGGCACTTTAGAGCTGCCCCCTGAAAACCTACCAATCCATAATATGTTCACGGACTGGTATAGACCAGCCAGTCACCCTAGACAAGTTTCTGACCCCGTGAGGGGTTACTGTTGGAGGTCAGGAACAAAGCCTGCTCTGGGGGGAGGTGTCCACACCTCTTCCAAGCATTAACTGCATTCCAGGGCGGGAAGCTTCAAAGGCCCTGTTGCCTTTGTTATGCAACCTAGGTCTTGCCATTTAGTGGAGATGCCCACCCCCCCTGCCCTGACCCCAATTTTTGGCAGCAAGACTGGTGGGAAAATTAGTAAGATTAGGAGTTGTGCCCACATCCAGCCAGCACCACCCCTAAGGTGGACTAGCTGATGTGGACGCCACTTTTCAGACTCTTCCATCTTGTTTTGACTAAATTAGCATTCTTGGGTCAGGGTTATGTCCACAAAGGGGGTAGTGCCCTAAAGGTGGGAAGCCCATTGTCAACTACCTGTAACTCCCCTTAACGCCCCTAAATTGAGAATTTAGGTGGAACCCCTGAACCTAAGAACTCACATTTGATGGATCAAGAGAAGGACGAAGAAGAGTCACTGCTTGGCGAGTACAGAAGAGTGGAGAACTTTCAGCGCGAACCCCTGTCTGCTCGCAACTCTCTCTAAAATCGTGATAGAGTAACTCGTCCTGCAAGCTGGAGAATTACCAAAGCCTTGGGTAGCCTTCAGCACTTCAAAAAATCACCTACAGTCTCCCTTGGAGTAAAGGAACTACTCCTATGTAGTCTGTAAGCACCGACAAGCAAGCAAAGTCCTGTTCACTTTCTTGCAGCTCCCTGACCGACGCCGCAGAAAACCAGGAGAAGGTGCTCGTGCTCTGGAAGGTCAGATCTGTCTCCCCACCGAGTGCGAAGACACCAGGACCAACCAGAGCTGTGCAGCAACAGCCCCTGGGGTACCGAACACGCTGCCACAAACACCAACAGTGAGAGTCCAGTCCGAATTCCCACTTCACCACGACCGAGAAGCCGTTGAGGGACATCAGCATCACTGAGACCCACTTCGTGAGTGGCCCACCTGTCCTGATTTTGCCCCGACCAGCTGTTTTCCTAAAACCGCAAGGAGCATCTTTGCGCACCAGCCCAGCAGCCCTAACTACTCTGCACCCTAGTAGCCCGGCCCCTTTACCGAAGAGCCGGCTGTACCCCCTTCCTCAAAGACCCCTGCAAACTTAGTCCCCATTTGGAAGCTCTCAGACTTGTCCACAAGTCTACTGTGCAGCCTATCCCCCCCCCCCCCCACCCCCCGCACCAGCACCCTGCTACCAGTAAAGCCCAGGCAGTTCCAGAAGAACTCCCGGTAGTAGTTTGGACCCTGGCCCACTACAACTCCAAACCCTAAAGGTGAAACCCCTGAATCTGACAATTCCTACCTTTATGCATCTCTGAGTTTTCCTCCCATAGGATTGCATTGTGAGTAAAACTGCACAGGTTTGAACATTTTACTTACCTGTAAAATTTCTAACAAATACAGTACTTACTTTTGAACAAAGTTCTTGGTTTTACAAAATATTTAAAAGAGAAGTGTTATTTTTCTAATTTAGTCGCGGATTTATTCTTTGTGCGTCTCATTTATTGCCTCTGTGAGCACAATAAATGTAACTTACCTCTACGTTCTGATAAGCCTAACTGCTCGCCCACACTACTACAAAATAGAGCGTTAGTATTATCTACTTCAGCCTCTGTGTATTTATTTTTAGTGCACTATATAGAGAGCCAGCCAGCCTAGATTAAGGATAATCTGTGCAACAGATGGAATTACTGATAAATAAACACCTATGTTTTTAAACAAAAAATGGGCTTCACTCTCAAATAAGACAAAGGTAAAATACATTTTACCGATAAAACACTAATTATATAAAGGTGTAATGCTATTAATGAGAAATTTTAACCACCGAATAAAGAATTTACTGACTGAGTGCCTGTGTACAAACAATAATGCTATCGCCTCAGATAAAGACACACGTCTGCCTACGTGGGGACAACAGGCCTATCACACAAAAGAGGACAGAGGTTCGAAGGTGGGAGGGAGGCAAAATAGGCCTCCCTTGGACAGACGGGCTATACTTTCAATGTCAGTATGGTGAGACGTGTTCGTGTACGGTGAAGAGCCTCCTCTGAAAAATAAGATACAGTTGATTTGTCTTCTCTTTACAGACAAAGGGAGTCTATGGAAGTTGACTGTCTTTGCGGGTGGCCCATGCCCGACCCGGCAAATCCTTATATTAACGAGACAGAGATTCACAGTATAGCTATATACCAAGGCAATAGGCCTCCCTTTCACAAAATGAATAACTGAATTCAATAATTACAACCGCATAATCTCTGTTAGGAAATGTGTAAACACACGGACAAAAATCTTCTCTCCCCCCTGTGGGTAGAAGCAAAAAAAAAAACAAGTGTATGCAAGGACAACAGGCCTCCTGCTGGTAGCAAAGGATACAGGTACAATCTCAATATTGATATATGCGTGCCAGTATGAAGACAGTAAGCCTTATTAGGATAAATAGGACGCGCGCATTATCAATATTAAATCACTTGTCTCTGTACGGACTACATGGTACTGGTGAAAAGCTTCAACTTGATTTTTTTTAAAGTACAGACAGACGTGCATGGTTGATACTCGAAAACGTGAGGAGTAGCCTCCCTCCTTTCACCCCCAGGAGACAAAGATGCGCTGCTGGTATAGAAATACATGCGTCTCCGTGCGGCCAAGAGACGTCTGCTGACAAACTGGTGTAATGTCGACATAGGAACCAAAGTCCGTTTACAAAGAACCCGGCCTCGTCGATAAACTGGATGCAGCAGAAATAACTGCACAAGGAACGCGTGCATCAATGCTGGGGGCAATGTGCCACCTTCAGGAAAACATACATCTATGAAGCTATAGCAACGCACACGCCTTTGTAAGGGCAGAAGTCGCCTTCCAATAAATATAGTTGCAATGGCGACATAGGAACGTGTGTCGTGTCTCACTCGAACAAATAAGAGCACGCCCATCGGTGCATGGACAACAGTCCCAGTCCTGCTCTGAAAGATACAGAATCTAACCTAAGGGGTTTATGGACACAGACTTCACGAATCCAAGTACAGGCCATCGGCCTTCCCTGGTGAACTGGATTTATTAACACGAGTATGCGCTCGTACAACACCTCCTTCCTACAAAGACGGAAGACACAGGTGCGTTATTGCAACTGGGACAATCGTATCTGAGGATGGCCAATTTCTTTTCTCCGTCATTAGCCGTACCGTGGCTACTGGAGCCTGCATGTAATAAAGTCTCCCGCCCCTCTCTGCCCAGACGGCTAATTATCGGCGCGTGACAGAACGCGAAGGCGCAGGTGTTATAGCCGAAGACAAGACAACCCGACCTCCTAGGAAAGCCGTCGTGTAATCCCGAAGCAACGAGCTAACTGTCCCCTGCTCAGGAGATGTAGACTAGCAGCAATACCCACCCACGCAGCAGGACAGGCTTTCCACCCAATGGCCCGACACCTTTGCAATTTGACGCCACATCAACATCCAAGATCAACCAGTATCACCTCTGCCTCAAATCAATTGGTCACAAAAACATACAAATAGGCAAACGCACCAGTTGGTCATCCGGAGTCCGGCCTGGGTGGAGTCACTGGGGTGGCACTGAGGTACACGCGTCCCAGCGGCAGCGACGCGCGCACGTTTCCCCGTTCCCAAAACAAAAGGGAACGCGGGGCTTGGCGTGGATAATTCTCCGGGATTACATACCTCCCCTCCGAGCAGCCATAATAGAGTGGCGGGAGGGGCGGGCGGCGGCGTCACGTGTCCCGCCTGGCACTCGGTGGAGTGGTGAGAACCGCCATAGCAACAGCGTGACGAACAGTGGCGGGAGTAAAACGGGGGCCAGAGACTGGAGGGCCAGGTGAGGCGAAGGGAGAGCGGAGAGACCTGGAGAGTGGGACGAACAGGGCGTGCAGATGAAAGGATTGAAACAAGCGAGAAAAGCAGCTCACCGAGCTCACGTTTCCTGTTAACTGTGTTGGCAGTCTAGAACAGCGCTTAAAACGGTATTAATGAAGCATCCACAGCGATCGGACTAGTATAGGCGGCATTTTTGGCACATCAAAAGTATTGATTTGCCCAGGATCACAGGGTATGAACGATGGGTAGTTCGTGATGAGAAAAGCGGCTCCAGTTTTAGAAGAACAACCGGCTGAAATAAAATAAAATGTGATATTGAAAATATTACACTGGGTTTGGGGATAGCGATATTTAAAAAAAAAAAGTAGTTTATTAGCTAAATAGCCAGCACGTGAGCCACTGGACAGCATCTCTTCTGTTTCCTACTTGCTATTTCACATCTGCCTTTTGCCATCCTAGCTGAATGGATTTGTGGATTATTTCAGGCACAGGCTGCAGAGTCACCCTTTATTGGATGAAGAGAACCACACATCCAGGCCTGCGTTGCAGGCTGTTATGAATGTTTTAGGATCTAAGGCATGCATTTAGGTCGACCCAGTGCGTGATATTCACCATACGAAACACAATGCTCATAGCTCTTATGCCACCAAGCTGTCACGGTATTTTTTCCAACTTTAATAAAGACAGTATGCAAGAGAAAAACTTAATTATATTGTGTTGCTGTGTAGTGTCCCGTTTCAGAGATCAGTGTAAAACCTAGAGTCACATGGCTAAAATCCTTGCAGGGAAGATTTAGATTTTCGCCACTATAAGGCAATATTGAATATCTTTGAACAGAGCAATAATTACACCTTTTATTAGGCACCTAACTACCCACGCGTATCTATGCAGCCCTAGCTCTATATACTGTCCATATGCGATAAGCTACTCATGCTATCCATTCACCCCTACCCCTTAGGCTGCATAGGTTTCTGAGGTGCTGCACTTGAAGCATCAAGTATGTTAGATTACATTCTGCTTTCTACCTAGCCAAGGCTTGAGTCAGTATACCACGCGGGTGGACAGCGTCCCCCCCACTTATTTTACCGGGAGCTTGATAACTGGAGCAAATGCAGCCACACATTCACTCTTTTGCCTCTCTGGGGCGAGATCGGAGCTCATTCAGAACGCTGCTCACGCGCTGGCTTCTCTGATACAATCGCATCTAAGGGGTGAGCGAGGGAAGGCAATGAGTCTGATGGTGCAAGCCACCTTTGGAGACGTCAGCGTCCCCCCCACTTCTTTTTTTTGGACTTGTGCCCTGTACCTAGTCCATAATAAACCCGGGTTTTATCGGAGGTGAGCTGAACAGGACTCTTAAATGGTACTTTCTATTGAGGACGAATGTCAGTGGGACTGTTCAGCGTTGAGTACAACATAATGGTCTCAACGGACTGACAAGATGCAACTAGAGGCATTTTGTTTTAGTAAAAATACATGTTCATTGCCTCGATCAACTGTTCTCCCACCTCCATGACAAAGTCAATGTCAGAACCTCTTTACAGAGGGCCACGAAGCAAGCAGGAGCTATTGATGTCCTGGGGTCTGACTATGGGTCCTGAGCTACTGGGCCAAGTACTGGAGGTGGAGGGGGAAGGGAGGCTTAGATACACAGGATGGGATCAAAACAGGCTCACAACTCAAAGTACGTTCAGCAGCAGCATGATTGTCTAGTCAAATACTTGCTTTTTTGAAAAAAAAGAAGTATTTATATACCAACACAAAGTGAAATATAACATACACGAGCAATACACAACCCCCTCACGTAAGGCCGCTAGTGTTCAATAGACAGGTCCCTGTGTATCAATTCCATATAACTAGCGGTAGGGGTTATTCCCCATTCACTAAAGGTGACATTCAGGCTAGGCCCCACTAGTATCAGAGTCACAGGAGTCCCACTGGAACTATTTTAAAAGTCAAAATTGTTCCAGTGCCCGAAGCGCTTCGTGGCAGAACAAGTTCGCCCTGGGCCTTCTGGCCCTATGATCAGTGTTACCCGCTCCTGCAGGGGACTGGAATCTCAGGAGTGTTTCACTCCCAGATGTCGTGGAGAGCTGCAGCAGCTGCTATTAATGAGTAGCACTCAAGGCTCATTAGGGGCAGTGGCCAGGGCGTCTACCGTGCTTCTTCTGGTGAGACAGTAAGTTCCTCTGATACTTCCCCCAGGTGTGGGGTTGATTGTTCGGGTTCCAATCCTCAGTCAGAGGCTTCGGCCTGCACAAGTCCCCCGACAGCCTCTCCTCTCAACAACGGCTTAAAGCAAGCAACAGTCCTTGTCGGTGCCCCGCTCTGGCATAGGAGGTCTCCCATCTTACTCCCTATACGGCCACCGGCCTAATCAGCACAGCAGTAGCTTCCTCTTCTCAGCAGCCCCCTTTGGTATACTGGTCGCAGGCTTCACTCCACATACAGGCTATGGCTGATTGCCCAGGCAGTGATGCCAACCACTGGTAACTTCACGGTGGCCCCCTCTGGCATACGGAGTTGCCAACTTAAACATGCACATGGGTGATGATCTATCAGTGTAGCAGCTGTCTCCTCAGATCATGCTATAGGTATCCACTCATTACTCGTCCGTCACTGCAGGAAAGTGCCCTTTTTGCTTGGTTACCCCCGCACTTTTTGCCTGACTTTTGATGCACACTGAAATGATGTGCCCTGGGTCTCCAGCAATCAGGTTCCCAGGGCCTGTGTTCTGTCCCAAAACTGTACCTTTGTACCCACGATTGGCACAACCCTGTTAACAGGTAAGCCGCTTGCAAAAGGCACCATGGGTACCAAGGGCACTGTGAGTAGGGAAGTCCTCTAAGGGCTGCAGCACCTATTGTGCCACCCTTAGAGACCCTGCACCTTCACACCCACACACTGCCATTGCAGGCTGCGAGTTTTGGTGCAGTGAAAAGTGAAGAGTCAACATGGAACACATCCCTGTGTGTCATGCCTGCAATTCACTGCCTGGGGCCTAAGTCACCCCTCTAGTAGGGTGCACTAGCCCACAGATTAGGGTACAGTTGCATAAGCCCTGTAACCCTACTGTGTCTAAGTCCATTCTTAGACATTTTAAGTGCAGTAGAGCCATGAAGAGTATATGATCTGGGAGTTGGTCATTATGAACTCCACAACTCCATAATGGCTTAAATAAAAACTGGGAAGTTTGGTAGCAAACTTCTCAGCACGTTAAACCCACACTGATGCCAGTATGAAATTTAATTTAAAATGCACTCAGAGGATATCTTAGAGATACACCCTGAAAAGCGACAAGCCCTGGTGTGGCTCCTGAATGGCTGCCCGCCCTTTGCCACCACCAGACAGGTTTCTGGACCCCTGGGTAGAGGGCCTCCGCTCTCTGGGTCCAGAAACAAAGCCCATCCTGGGCAGAGGGGATATGCCTCCTCCCTCAGAATGGGCTGGGTTAACGAAGGGGAAGCTTGAAAGGCCACCTTTGTAAGCTGTCCCTGCCTTTTGCCGCTCCCAGCAACTGACTCCCACCAGTTATGACCACGACTTTGGGTCGGAGAATCAGCAAGAAACAAGTTAGGAGGAGAGGTGTTCCCACTTTTGCCAGCCCCACCTGTCAGGTGGGGGAGGCGAGGTGATGCACATATCTCAATTTCCTCCATCTTGAAGATGAGGGGACCCAGCCAATGAGAGGGAGGCTCATGCCCCCTCCCACTGGAGGGTGGCATAATAGGGGGTGTACCCACCACAAGTAAGGGACCTATTGGTCCTGACCAGCACACCCCTATAAATGCACCTAAATCTAGTATTTAGGGGCGACCCTGAACCTTGCTTCCTCAGATTCAAGGAATAAAGGAGGAGGACCAAAGAGCTGTGCTGACCCTGGAAGAAGAGTACACCAACTTCTTTGGCCCCAGCCCTACTGGCCTGTCCCGACTCTGACCTGACTACAGCGGAAACCCCGACATGTACAGCAGCTGCCCAGAGCTAGGAAGACCTGCTTTCCACTAATCTCAAAGACTCCGTTTCCTGTGAGCACCGGATTTGTTCAACAAAGCCTGCAAACACAGAATCCAGATCCAGGCGGCTCTGCGGTTCTGCAACACTCTGCACCCGACGTCCAGGGCTCGAGTTCAAGTGGCTCAACCCCATAAGGAGGTCTCCCCAGCGATCCTGATCTGGGAACTGGTGATCCCCTATCTACCTCAAGCCGATGCCTGCAGCCTCAACCTCAAGGGTCCTGCCAGCCGCGACCAGAGCTGGTAAGAAGATCCTCTGTGGCGCTGGTGGTGCAGCTCCTGTGCTGATTAGATTCTGTCTGAGTGTGTGTAATCAGTCCTTGACTGAGTAAATTCAATAAATGCTTAACTCACCCTCCTGATAAGCCTAACTGCTCAATCACACTACCACAAAGAGAGCTGTTAGTGATTATCTAATTTAGCTTCTGCCATACCTCTGGGGATCCCCTGGCCTCTGTGCATCCAATACCTTACTTTGGTATAGTATATACAAAGCCACCATCTTACAGTCACCATGCAAGAGACTTCTTCGTCCCAACAGTCAACAAGTTAGGATTGACAAAACATGGTTTATTGAAAACCCTATATCAGATGGTTTACTCCCTTCAGCACATAAAATCAAAAACAAGTGGGCCGAATTGCAGCTGGTACTTTAAAACATTTTTACTTCCACCCTTAAATAATTTAAATATGTGAGTGGATGCTTCTTGGTCGATCCCAAATCCTCACTATCAAGTGACAACAACATAGTAGGTAGGTAGGCATCATTAGCCACTCAAATAGCATCTTTGAACATATTTTTTAAATTATTTTTCCCCCCAAACATTAACTTGCTGTTTCCTTAAAATAAACAAAAGTTGCCGTAAAGATCAGTTTATGTTTTTTAATTTGGTTCCCCAACATCAGATTATTAACTTTTAATAAGAACTCTTTTTCTGTAGCCCACGTGGTCAGATACTGCCTAACAATGGCCAAGTTCAGACTCATCATACCTTATCATATAGCAGGTGTCCAAAAGGCATTACATGCCGGTGACTGCCAACATATGAACAGGAGCTCTCACACACAAGCTCAGGAACGCATAAATACTAGCACCTAAGTCCCACAAAACCACCCCAGAAACAGACTCCCCTTGTGAGAAAATGGGGTGTATTCTATGGTTGAGTTGTGCAACCTCACCATATAATACACTTACCAAATTTTTTAAGAACCTTAGGCTATGTTTGTTAAACCTTCAGCTCAACCATGGGTTGCTGTAGCTCTGAGCAACATGTCTTACACAAACAAACAAGTGTAAAGCATTTAAACAGCATGAAAACAATTGAAGAATAAATTGACAAGAAACCAAAGAAACCTGACACTAATTAAAAAAAACATAGACTGTTTGCATTTTTAGACACCACAGTGAAAAAAATCCATAGGTGGGTTTGGGAGATATAGAATTTACAAGGTATAGTAAATCCGATTATTTCAATAAACCGCGAGCAAGCATTGGCAAACTCCACAAATTTGACACTTAGGAACATTTTCACCAAAAAGAAATGGGCTAGCAGGAAAGCAGTAACTTTGAGTCACTTTAGGCAACCAACTCCCATAGGGAGAAAGTCAGGGGGATCAGTAGGGTCCTCAGAGACTGTTACCTCAGTAGGTGAAGCAGTCCCCAGTCAGTTCCAGGCACATTTATCCATGGCAGGATTTCCTATGAAAGTGGACCTGATGCAAGGAATGGAGAATGCTGAAGATGCTCAAAAGATGCTGTGGTTGCGGTGCAATCGACTGGGGTCTTGCTGCGACTACTCCTCGGTTCATTGAAGGGGCGAGGTGGCCCTGGTCACAGGATCAACATCCCTATAAGTCCTCTCTGTACTGGCAGAAGTCCGGTCGCCACTGGACTACTGGTCACCCAGTATCACAGCAATGGGCCAATCTTTCCTGGGTCGATAATTCATCCTTTGGGGGTCTCAGCTGCACCTTGATGACATTCCTGGGCTCAGCGAACTCGGGTGCAACTTTGTGCATCGGGTCCTGATCTCTGGTGCTTCACAGTGGCAGGAGGAAGACTTGGGGCCACCAACTTGCCTCAGCAGGCTTCTCAGCGGTTGTGTCCCTGTGCTGGGCTCACCGACCCTTGGAGTCTCTTGGCTTTGGCTGGACTCCTGAGACGGCTTCTCCTCGAGCGGGACACAGCAGGCACAGTCCTCCTTTGCTAGCCACCAGGCTCAGCAGGTGTAGACCCCACCGCTGCAGCCTCTCTTTGCTGGTTCCATAGTGCAGCAGGGCAGGCCCTCAGTCCTTCTTCCAGTTCAGTTCTGAGTTTGGGATGCCAGTGATACCATACATATATTCAGAAAATGCCCTCAAGGCAGGATGCAGTTAATAGATAATGGGCTGCCAAGTTCCCTCCCACATCATGACCACTTCCTGCAAAGTGTGGCATCTGGGCATCCCAGGGTGCACCATTCTGAACACTTACAATATTGCAGGACCCCTCTCCCGGCGCGTGGAGCTTCCTAGCTCAACCAAGAGGCGTGGGTACCAAGGGGGCTACACGCCCCTGTAAAACCGTTTTGGCTACTGGTTTCCCCTTCTCCTGTCCCAAGTGGCAGCCTGTCTGCCTGAACAATGGAGCAGCTTCTTATACAAGTGTTACCCATTTGCTCTTCTACTTTGAAGCTCGCCTTTAGGGCCAACACTTGTGTGGCTTACTGCAGGAGGCAGGTGACACCTCCTTCCAGAGCAGATCCCTATTGTATCCTTTCCTGGGAGTCAGACATCTTCCCAGAAGGGAAGAAAGCTGTCTCAGCACCCTGTGTGCAACCAGTGTGGGCACAGAGGACTGATGGCAACAAAGTGGCAATTTTGCTAAAGCTACTAACTGCAACTTGTTACATTAATTTTGGCCTGAGAATCAAGTGATGCTGAATGTAACAAGTTGTTTGATAACTTGGATGACCTTCCTTTTTTTGCACCGTTCCAGAGTTGGAACAGCTGACGGGTCAACATGTAACTCTGCACTCACCAACTGGACAACTAAGCTTTTCATAGTAAAAACACAGTTTATCGATTTTACTACCCTGATGTTCTGCCCATGAGATATGTTGCACTGTGCCTTAGGACTCACTATGCCCGGCACAGCGGTGGCTTACACATATACCATGGGAAGTCTGGCTTTGCCATTGATTTAAAAGTTAGGCTAGCAGTTAAAGTGCTCTTCCAGCTTGCAAATGGTGGGCCAGGAGTCTCGTTATACTCGTGTCCCACCTAGGGTGGCACAACCAGTGCTGCAATCCCTCAGGGAACCCTCAAGTTTACATGCCCTGGGTACCATTTAGTAGGGACTTGCAGGTAAGCTTGCTCAGTCAATTGGGCAGAAGCCAATTGGACATATCAGTTTAAGGGTCAGGGCACAGGCACAGACGTCTGGCTAGCAGGCCTCAGTGCACTCTCAGAGTCGAAAAACCAGCAACATGAGTCTAAAAACTTGCAGTTGACCATACAAAAAAAGGCATTTTGTTATACCCCTCCACTCTGGCTTCAGCTTAAGAGTTAAAATACATGCACTGCAATGCATATGTGCCTGGCAAAGGCAAGTACAGCATGAATGGTGAGGGCAGTTAGTGGTAGTGGCTTATCATGCTTTGAGGGATATCAAGTGGCACTTTCACCACTGATAAGCAGAACAGCAATGATGATCTACTTTATCTTTATACTTGGCACAGTCATGGCTCGATTTAGAATAAGCAAACAAATACATACACAATTTAAATACCCCCCCAAAATAAATCATACAAATATACACAGCTATAAGAAAAAGTTACTTACAAGCGGTAACAATCTTTCTGTTGGATACTCTACCTGTAGATTCCTCACCTGTAGAACAACCCCAGGTGTCAGACTGCCTCCGGAAAACCTCAAAGTCTTGATGTCGCTGGTTGAGGGCGCTGGACTCCGTCGCAACACCACTGAGACCATACAGCATCCGCCTCAGTGCATCCACGTCAGTTTCTGCTCCTTTTTAGGTCTCGCCTAGGCAATGCTTGTGCTGTCTCTGCAAGATATGCTGTATTCAGGATATGGGCTTTAAAAGCTCCACCCATTTTCCAGGAACGCCCCTGTTACATGTGTTGTTACTCAGAGCTTTTGAGCACTATTTCTTTCTTTAACCTAGAGCAATGGAGACCAGTGCTTGTGGTTTACAGAGCTCTGTTGGAAACAGGGCTGTACATCTTGCTACTATCTTGTCACATTTGTTGTGTATTCAAAGACCAAGGCCTGTTTTGGCTGCAGATGCCTCCTCATCCCTCCGGCTTTTGAAACGCAGTGCCTGGCATCATGGTCCCTGCCTTCCCATGGCTCAACAAGGATTTGCAAGAGTTTGCGCTATTGGCATTGTAAATGGCAATGCCTTTTATTTATGTGTTTTGAAAACCTGCAAGCATACGTTAACACACACTTTGTACTTCTAGTCCTTGCTTATGAGAAGCATGGCTGGCAGTAAAAGAGGCGCAGTTACTGCCAGCCTTGCTTCTCGTAAGCAACTACTATAAGTACAAACTGCACGTTTACGCACCGCTTGCAGGCTTTCAAAACACATAAAGGGTTTTGTCATTTACAATGCCAATAGCTCAAACTCTTGCAAATGCAAAACCTATTGCATTGCAAATGCTTGTTTTCCAAACCTTTAGGGCGAGTGGGAGATAAAAATCATGAGAAATTGCAGTACCAACATGCCATTAACTTTCTCTGTAAGTCATTCATCAAACGAGAAGGCGAGCAGGTTGGTGAGAAATTTGCGGGTAGAAGGATTTATCACCAGAAAACTAGTTACCGCTGGTAAGTAAGTTTTTCTTTGGATGGATACTTCCATCTGCAGATTCCTCACCAGTAGAACAGATTTCACAGCAATACTCTGTCCAGGAGGAGGGTTGATGGATTATTTAGGAAAAGAAATCCTGCAAACGGATCTAGCAGATTGTCCGTCCCTGTGTACCTATGCATCAAGACTGTAATGCTTTGCAAAGGTGTGCAAGGAAGCCCAGGTCATAGCCTTACATATTTCTGCAATGGGGACACCCCGAGCTAGCACAGAAGTAATGGACTAAGCTTTGGTTGAATGTGCTCTAATCCCTAAAGGCAGCTCATTCTTGGCTAAGGCGTAGCAGGACTTAATGCAGAGGGTGATCAATCAGGATACAGTCCCCTTCTGAACCACATTCCCCTTTTTGGCTTCACAATAGAACACAAAGCGCTGCTTGTCTGGTATTCCTTGATGCAGTCCAGGTAGTAATTAATCGCCAGGGTAGGATCCATCTGATGCAACAGTTCCTCCTCCTTTGTAGGATGAAGGGGGGGGGAGGGGGAGGGTGGAAGGATGAAAGAGTAGTGGAATGGGTAAGGTGGAATGGAGTGATAACTGAAAAGAGGAAAGCAGCCTGGGGTCGCAACACCAACTTGTCTGAAGAGAAGACTGTGAACGGAGAACGACAGCTAAGGGCCTGCAACTCACGGACTCTTCTAGCAGACGTGATGGCAACCAAAAATGTTTTGAAGGTCAACAGAAGAAGGGCACAAATGTGCAGTGGCTCAAACGGAGTCCCCATTTAAAATGTGGGAACGAAACTCAAGTCCCAATGAGGAACAACTAATGGAGTAGGACGAAAAAAGCTGGCCAGGACCTTAGGAAAACACATTATAACATGCAACTTAAACAGGGATGGCTGATCGGACAAAGGAAAGCAGACAAGAGAGCTAAATAGCCCTTCACAGTGCCTATGGCACATCCCCTCTGAGCTAGGGAAACCACAAATTGCAGCACTTATGATGAAAAGTCCACATGAGGAGAGCCCCGCTGGACGAAGATGCCTTGGACTACCTCTGGTAGAAGACACCATTCTTGACCAGCAAGATAACGCCCCCTCAGGCTGTCGGGTCTGACATTCAGAGACCCCACTAGGTGACTGGTGGTGAGCCAGATCGTTTGGCAGTGTGACCAAGACTACAATCCCAAAGCATCCAGGCAAAGGAGGTGAGACCCTATTCCTCATTGCTTGTTCACACACATCGCAGTTGTGTTGTCTGTCAAGATTTGACGGATTGGCCTACGACAGGGGGGGGGTGTTGGGTGTTAGCTGAATCACACGCTATTCTAGTAAATTGATATGTAGAACCTGTTCTTCTGATCACCCAATCCTACAAGTGAGCTCCCCACCCTATGGTGGAGGCATTTGTCACTACTTTAGTCATGGTCTGAGGGGGAGTGGAGGCCATAGCATGTGTCAGGTTCGCCTCGGTCCCCCACCAAGCCCCTTCTGATGCAGCGCTGAGGGAGATCACAATGGAGTATGATAGGTCTCCCCTGTCTTCCCATTACAGGAGTCACTGCCTGCGGAGGCACCACTACAAGGCCTTCCTGTGCCAACATGCATGTGTGACCAGGAGAATGCAGGAAGCCAGCTGACCAAGGAATCGCAAGACTCTCATAACTGGAACTCTCACGCCTTGTTGGAAGAATGGAATCATCTGGATATCTCTGATTGTCTGCGGAAAAGGAAAGGCATAGAGATGGGTGGTGTCCAGTACCTACCCTATGAGCAGGATTCGTTGAGTGCCACAGGTGATTTGGCTTGTTGTTCGAAATGTCCAGGTTGAATAGCAGAGAACTGCAGATGACAAAACACCATCTCAGGTGAGTTGGCTTTGAGGAGCCGGTCATCACTGTATGGGAAAATCAGTACGCCAGACTGTCTGAGATGGGCTGCAACCACTGCCATCACCTTCGCGAAGACTTGAGTTGCTGATGTCAAACCAAAAGGAAGAACTGCAAATTGGTAGTGCATAGAACCCACCACAAATTCCAAGTACTTCCAATGGGACCGCAGGATAGGAATGTGGAAGTATGCATCCTGAACATCTAGTGACATCATCCAGTCGATTAGGCAGTTGGCGTACAACAGGTGCCAACAAGGCCTCATTGAAGGGCAGCAAAGACGTGATGTGGCTGATGATGGCAAGATAATCTCAGTTAGAATGTTGTTCTTAGTCTCTGCTGAGGGTTGCTGTAAATCCAAGGTCTCCTCGGACTTCAGCATTATTTATGGAGAGACACCACCTCAGGTATTGGTGGTCCAGGGGGAATTTAAAGGCCAGTTCTGGTGAAGTGTGCAGGCCACTTGCAGGAGTCAGGCCATGAAATGCTTGAAGCGGGTCCTGGTCTGGTTCACAATAGGGTAGAAAGGGTCTGAGGTTATGCCGAAGATTTTGTGGAGTCCGTCCTATAAGCCCTCTCTTTCAACAATCTTTGTGCCTCCCTGCGGGGATGGACTCAGGGATTTATGTCTGTCTGCAGCGCCGGTGACGCCATATCTGGAGATGGTGGTGGAGGTGGGGGCAGCGCCAGCTATTGAGTCAATTTCAGAGGCTTAGCTCGGAGCATAGACTTTGGATCCAAATATGTGGCGTCGACTGGATTCGGTTCAAATAGCAAGACCAATGGAGGCCGTGGTGAAGCCGATGGGCCAGAAGGGGCTCAGTATGGCATTGATGTCTTTGCACCAGATCCAAACAAAAAGATTCAGTGAAATGCTGCATCTGAAGGTTCAGACAGGGATACCGGCGCCAAAGGCTTAGGAAACTGTGGAGGTCTATCCGATGTCGGTCCTAAAGGAGGAGCAAGGCTGCGTGGAGCATTGTAGAGTGGTATCTAAACCAGTTTTGGTTCCGAGGACGAAGATCTTGTGGAAGTCGGAGAGCGTCTGGGAAACTTAACTGTCAAGTGCTTTTTAGCCTCTTTATGGTTCTTTCTCCACTTGGTAAAAGAGGTAGACGGAAAGTGGGAACAAGAACGTTTTTGATGCTTGCAGTTGTACTTCGCCCTGGGCATGAAGAGCTTGGCTTCTACCTCCTTGATAGTCTTAAGGTTCCTGCTAAAGCACAAGGAGCAGGTCTTAAAATCATGGTCGTACCCCAGGCACCACAAACAAGCTGAGTGGGGGTCTGTGAGGGACATGTGTCCCTAATAATCCCTACAGGGTTTAAAACCCTACTTTTTGGGAGGAGACATGGTACTGCTTATTTTGAAAAATTGTCTGAAGAATTTCCTCAGAGACAGAATCTCTGGATCCACATTGAAGGTGTGGAAAAAAGGGAACAGAAATCGATGCAAAAGGGCAGGTGCTTTATGGCCGCGTTGTCTAATGTCATCTCAGAAAAAACAACAGGAGCATAACCCGTAAACCTCGTTGAGATAGGGTAATAATGTAAGAAACAACAACAACTCTCAACTGGTATCATTCGACCAAGACAAATAATTTGCATGTAAAAAACATTACAAAGGAGAAAAGGAAGACTCAAGAAGAGAATGATTTAAGAAAAAACATACTGTATTAAGTTAGGAAAAAATTACTTACATAAAAACATGTATAAATTTGAATAATCCAAAAAATGAAGCAGTGATAGCAGCACTGTACATACAGTAAATATACCATAAAGACAACCCGGACTTGTACTTGGTGCTTAAAGTGTATGTGACACGAAGACGGCGACGCAAGTGACAAGGTGAGATCAGCAAGGGACGGCGCAACGTGAAGTGAAAGTGAATAATAAAACGATAATTACAAGGTTCTGAATTCAATTTTCGACATTACAGAATTATTTATACATCAATTTGAAGAACCATAAAGCCATCAGTTAAGCTGAAAAAGTCGACGGCGTTTCGATCCTGATTAAATTGGGATCATCGTCAGGACAGGGTTGAATTATTCATCACAGTGCTATACAAGAAAAGGAAAACAGTATGAATGAATGAAGGAGAAATATAAATTATAAAGGGAACGAGCTAAGGTCCAAGTATTGCCAATTGAGCAAGACGTGCAGACGTGACGGGAAAAAAGGGCAAGGTAGGTGATGAGATAGTGGAGGGGGGGGGGAAAGGAAGAGAGCGGGGAAAGGAAAGAAGAAAAGAGATAAGCAATGTAATTGCCTAAGTGGATGAAGCTTCAAGGTTAAGGAACGTAGGAGAGAAAGGGTCCAAAGTAGTTCTGTGGGGAGAGAGATAAAGGTCTTTAAGTCATAAGGGCGATGTCGAGATAGAGGGAATTCCGATGCTTGCCAGAACCAGTTACCTGGGACTAGGTGACAGGGGGCGGGGCGCTGAATCCAGGGGAGTAATCACGGTCAGCAGGTCTGGGTAAGCGAGATTGAACTCGTGGCCGTAAAGGCGTAAAGACTGGTCAGGTGTAAACAATTCTGAGGTGAGGAAGGAAATCAGAGTTAGCTAAATAGACAAAATGTGGCGTGATGCTAAGACTAATTAGCCCACCGAAAACGCGAAAACTTACATTGTATGTGTATTCGTTTCATATACAACAATAAGGGGCTTGAAACGGAAGGTTGTGGTCACGAGGGATCCATGATCATGAAGGACTAGAACGGGGAGGAAGGTGGAGAATCCGAGGGAGGGGGAGGCGGCTAGGACAACCTGGATTGGGAAATAAATTATAAAAAACAGAGGTGTCCGTTAACGCTGTCACTGGGAGAGAAAGAGCCGGGAAAAATTGAAGCCGATGGAAGGCGCTTACCTAATGTATACGGTGTCCGGAGGAAAACCGTATTCCGGGGGATGGGGGCGGTCAGGACTGCCTGAAACCGGAGAAAATACATGGAAATAACCATTCGCGCCATCAATGGGAGGGGAGGTGCGGGACTAATGAATCCGGTACGGCACGCTTACCTAATGAATAAGACGTCCGGGAGGTGTCTCAGTCACCAGGGCTCCAGCAAAAAGTAATTACTACGCGGGAATACGTAGGGAAGCAATGTTGTACAAATAGGCAAGCAGGGGGAGTGGTTATGACGTGAGACTACGTCCGGAGGAGAGGTCGATGGCAATGAAAATAGAAGAAAGTGTGCTGGAGGGAGCAGGGAGAAGGGGGAGGTGGGAAAAATTGTAGGAAAACCACGTGACAATTTATTTATTAAATTACAACAACCACGGAGAACAAGTGGTGTAATTGAAAGGGCTGTGAGTTAAATAGGGGCTGTATATACCAATTAACATACTAAAAGGGCATATAATGAATATCCTAGGTGATCACCTAAAGAATAAAAGGAAGTGGTCAAAGATGGTCATAAAATTGACTAGGGGCCAACCAGTGAAGAAGGAGGGAGGAGGGTTGGTGACGGGCAAGGTAACGCGGACGGGGGGTAAAAAGGAGAGGGAGGGGAAGGAAAAAGGCGAAGAAAAAGGAAGAAAAATATCAATCAGTCAATTGATTCTATGTAAATTTAAGAATCAAGGGTATATTGAAATTAAATTCAATGAGGATACATGTATATGGGGGGGGGGGGAGAAGAGGGGGGGGGGGAGAAAGAGGAAAGAGCAAACAGGCAACCATCAAGGAGTCAATAAATTCTATGTAAGTTTAAGAATCATGAACAGAAAGAAAAAATAAATTCCAAGGGAACATGTGTGTAGAGAGAGACTTCCGAGCAATATCGTACTGTTCCATTCATCAATGGTATTTAAGCCAGCGTTCACGGAGTCACAAATGGTCATCCATTTGGACTCACTTTTGTTCAACAGTAGTTTAATATTACCACCTCTTAGGGGTAATGTGGGTTGTTCAATCACTTGCCAAGTAAAATCTGTGGAGTTGTGACCCTTTTCCAGGAAATGGTTCACCAATGGAGCAGTCAATGTTTTACAGTGTATTCGGCTTTTGTGTTGTATGATACGCTGTTTAATCATTTGGGTTGTTTGTCCAATATACGTAAGGTCACAGGGGCATCTGATTGCATACACTACATTATGAGACCTGCAGTTAGTCATGGTTTTAAGTATGTAGCTTCTGGCGCCTGTTTTGAACTCCTTGGTATTTTGCGTTAAATCACACACTGAACAGTTCTGACATTTGTAATGGCCATTGATAGGGGGGAGACCCCACGCTGCAGTAATGGTATTGGTTTCAGGTGTGTTAGAGGGCCAGGTTATAGCATGGACCAAGTGTGTCGCAAGATTTTTACCCCGTTGATATGAAAACAGGGGAGGTTCCTTGAAAGAGTCAAGCTGTCTGAGTACAGACCAGTTACGTTTGATGATTTTGGAGACCAAATTGCTACAAGGGCTAAATTTGGAAACAAAGGGAATTCGTGACATGTTTTGTTTGGGTTGTGGTGTCAGAAGTACTTCCCGTGGACAGTACCAGGCTCTCTTCCGTGCTCTAGACAGAAGGCGTTTAGGATAACCTCTGTCTGATAACTTTTGCATTAGGACATCTGATTCAGAGAAATAATCTTTACGCCACTTGCAATTCCTACGGATACGTAGGAATTGGCCATAGGGGAGACCATCGCGCAAAGCTCTGGGGTGATAACTAGAGTAATGGAGAAGGGTGTTTCTCTCCGTGGGTTTTCGAAAGAGGCGAGTACCAATCAAACCTTCCTCGGCGTGTATAGTGACATCAAGGAAGGGTAAATCATTGGATTTAGCTTCACATGTGAAACTTAGATGTTGCTGTGACTGGTTAAGCCAAACCATGAATAAATCAAGTGTCTCTGAAGTTCCTTTCCAAAGGACCAAGATGTCGTCAATATAGCGACGCCAGAGGGAGATACATTCAAGAAAGGGATTGATGCCCGTGAGGATGTGGGTTTTCTCCAAGTTGTGTACGTACAGAATAGCAAAATTTGGGGCAAAACATGCACCCATAGATACTCCTTTAACTTGTAGGTAAAAGGAATCACGGTATAGAAAGTAATTGTTCTCTAACGCAACTTTACGGCCACGAGTTCAATCTCGCTTACCCAGACCTGCTGACCGTGATTACTCCCCTGGATTCAGCGCCCCGCCCCCTGTCACCTAGTCCCAGGTAACTGGTTCTGGCAAGCATCGGAATTCCCTCTATCTCGACATCGCCCTTATGACTTAAAGACCTTTATCTCTCTCCCCACAGAACTACTTTGGACCCTTTCTCTCCTACGTTCCTTAACCTTGAAGCTTCATCCACTTAGGTAATTACATTGCTTATCTCTTTTCTTCTTTCCTTTCCCCGCTCTCTTCCTTTTCCCCCCCCCTCCACTATCTCATCACCTACCTTGCCCTTTTTTCCCGTCACGTCTGCACGTCTTGCTCAATTGGCAATACTTGGACCTTAGCTCGTTCCCTTTATAATTTATATTTCTCCTTCATTCATTCATACTGTTTTCCTTTTCTTGTATAGCACTGTGATGAATAATTCAACCCTGTCCTGACGATGATCCCAATTTAATCAGGATCGAAACGCCGTCGACTTTTTCAGCTTAACTGATGGCTTTATGGTTCTTCAAATTGATGTATAAATAATTCTGTAATGTCGAAAATTGAATTCAGAACCTTGTAATTATCGTTTTATTATTCACTTTCACTTCACGTTGCGCCGTCCCTTGCTGATCTCACCTTGTCACTTGCGTCGCCGTCTTCGTGTCACATACACTTTAAGCACCAAGTACAAGTCCGGGTTGTCTTTATGGTATATTTACTGTATGTACAGTGCTGCTATTACTGCTTCATTTTTTGGATTATTCAAATTTATACATGTTTTTATGTAAGTAATTTTTTCCTAACTTAATACAGTATGTTTTTTCTTAAATCATTCTCTTCTTGAGTCTTCCTTTTCTCCTTTGTAATGTTTTTTACATGCAAATTATTTGTCTTGGTCGAATGATACCAGTTGAGAGTTGTTGTTGTTTCTTAATGTCATCTCAGGCACCAACTGAGTCCAGCTCATTCTATCAGCAACATCGCGACTTTGAAGATTTCCGGATCCAGACTGAGTTGTTCTACAGATGAGGAATATGCAGGTAGAGGTATCCATCAGAAAATGTTAATTTAGTTCAGTTACAAAGGTACAAATAACATCTTCAGATTATTACAAGGTACTGTCCAGCCTCAAAGTGACCAAAACCAAACACAACAGGTTCTGAACTTGACTGGATACTGGGGTTATGCATAGCTTCTCAAACTAGATAACGTATCTTGAAACTTGCCACTGCCAAAAACATTTAAACAACCTATCTATCGAATTCTTTGAGGATGATGAACAAGTTACTTACCTTTGGTAACAATATATCTGTAAGAAACATAGGTTAGATTTAGATTTCTTACCTTAGAATTACCCCCAAGCATCAGACTGGTTCCGGAAAGCTTTTCATCAGCAGTACCAATGCGCGTCGAAAGGTAGCGTCGGTCGGCTCCGCGGCTGTCGTTGGCATCGCGGTCGCCGCGATGACATCGCGGTAGCTACTTAGACACCGCCCTGGCGTGCTGACGTCAGTTCTGTACACGACTTTCCGCGCTAGAAACGCATCACCATGCAAGACACTGACCACTGGTGCACAAAACTAGGGCCCTCAAAGGATGTCCTTAACCCTAAAAATCAGTTTGCAGAACGGGAAGGAATCTATAACTAACCTATGTTTCTTACAGATATACTGTTACTGAAGGTAAGTAACTTCTTCATATTTAAGAAACAGTTAGTTATAGATTCTTTACCTTAGAATAGATACCCCAGAAATACCAACCCCGGAGGTGGGTCTGTGAACCAAGATCACACCAGAAAGTCCTGGAGAACATAACGGCCAAAGACTCGGTCTCTCCGGACTTGACCGTCCAGGCAGTAGTGTTTGGTGAACAAGTGCAGCGATGCCCCAGTAGCTGCATGACAGATGTCATTCAGAGGGAGTCCTCCTCCCAAAGCAGTAGTGGCTGCCGTCGCCCTGATGGAATGGGCGTGTAGCCCCACTGGAGGCTCCTTTTTAGCTAAAGAATAGCAGGCTGTAATACACAAAATGACCCATCTAGAGATGGTCGGCTTGTATATGGTACAACCTTTCTTGGCGTCCACGTAGACTACAAAGAGTTGGTCATCCACCCCAAACTGTTTTGTGCGATCCAGATAGAAGAAAAGCGCACGTTTTGGATCCAGACGGTGGAGCCTCTCTTCCACTTTTGAAGGATGCGGAGGCGGAAAAAAGGTGGGCAAAGTGATGGTTTGCCCGATGTGAAAGGAAGTGACCACCTTGGGAAGAAATGTTGAGCAGCTCGGGATACCAGACTCTTCGTGTCCAATCCGGAGCCACAACAATGACTTGGGCCCGGTTGCGCGTGATGTTCTTCAGCACTCTGAGCAGAAGTGGTATAGGCGGAAAGGCGTACAACAGCCCACAACTCCACTCGCGATGAAAGGCGTCGCCTAGTGAGTGCCGCCTTGGAAATTCCAACACGCAGAATTGTTGACATTGCGCGATCTCTTCTGGGGCGAATAGATCTACCCAAGGCTCTCCCCACTGCTGAAAGAGACCTTGCACCACCTCTGCGTGAAGATGCCATTCGTGATCCATCATGCAGTTGCGGCTGAGTTTGTCCGCCCTGGCATTCAGTGAACCTGCCAGGTGTTGAACCACCAGGGATATGCCCTGATGTTCCAGCCATGTCCAGAGATAGAGGGCCTCCTGACATAGGGTCCACAACCCCACCTGCCTTGTTTGTTGCAGTACCACATGGTGGTGGTGTTGTCCGTGAACACCTACACTACTCTTCCCCAGACAGAGGGAAGGAATGCCTTTAGTGCAAGACGGATCGCCCGAAGCTCAAGAAGGTTGATGTGGAGCCCAGATTCCGCCGGAGACCAGAGGCCTCTGATCTCCGCCTCTCCCATGTGGCCGCCCCATCCCAGAAGGGATGCGTCCGTCACCACTGTGTGGTCTGGTTGGGGAAGGGAGAGGGATCTGCCATTGACCCAATCCTGATTTGTGAGCCACCACTGCATTTGTCGTGCAGTGCCCTCCGATATCTCAAATCAAATCAGGGACATTTGTATAGCGCACACATCACTCAGAGTCTCATGGCGCTTGCAGACGGCTCTGATAGAAATGCTAGCTTAGTTATCAAATAGCCATGACTTCAGCTTCTCGCGAAAGCAGCTATGATCAGGAATGGTGCGTAAGTATGAAGGCATTTTGTTCTAGGATGCCGGTGCGAGAAAGGAGAAAGACCTGCCTCCTTTTCTAGCAGTACAAATTCTGAGGTGAGTAAGCAATGATTCATTACTGGACCTGAGCATCCTACATGGCTGATACCAACATAGTTTATTTGACCAGTATCTCGGGCCGTTTCCATACATCTGCTTATGTGTCAAACAAAGGGTTTTAAAGAGAATTTGTTTTCTCACTGGGAGCCAGTGAAGAGCTCTTAAACAGGGAGCAGAGGAAGATCTGTGCGGAAGGTCTAAGACTAACCTAGCAGCAGTATTCTGCAAAATTTGGAGTCTGTTTAGGTTTTCATTTATTGAGAGCAATAGGGCATTGCCATAGTCCATTCGATTATTTTTTTTTTAATTAATTTTTATTAATTTTACAAAACCAATCAAAGACAATGACGTGTTCTGCATAGTGATGACATTCCCATGAAAAACAAAAATAAACAGCCCCATTCCTAGCCATCATATCCCAAAAAAATAAAAAAGGTGCGTACAATACCAATCATGCAAGCCCTGGTACACTTCTGTGTTCTCAGCGCCTCCCACCCTGAAAATCCCTCGCATTGCAGTATGGATATGTAACTGTAAGGGCCCACTACTCCGGTGTGCTCTGTCGGGCAGGAAGGGGGAGACGGTGTGCCTCAGCATCTGTATCCAAGTCCGGATCAGTGAAGTGTGTCAGTCTAGTCTGATACAGAGTCCAGAAATTCTTCGGTCGATTGCGAGGTGGTAGCAACTTGCTATAATTTTCGGTCTGGGTAGAGCAGAAGTTCATATCTCTGGTCCACTGTGCTATCGTAGGCGTGGGGCCCCGCAGCCAGCACATCGCCACACATCTTTTAGCTAACAGTAGCGCCGTATCAATTAAACACCGTACAGCTTTGGGAAGGGGCTTGGAGAACCCAATTAGTGCCAGTAACGGGTCAGGGGCCATCACCATTTTCAATATAATGTTGAGCTCATGAAAAATCATACTCCATAAGTGAGCTATCCTTGGGCATTCCCATGCCAGATGGATGAAATCCGCTATCCGTTCCCCGCATCTCTCACACGAGGGCTCATCCCTTAAGCCATACCGATGTAATGGACCAGCCTGTGCCGGCCCTTCAGTGAGATTCGTTTAGTGTTCATACAGTAGTAAGACCAGATGTCGTCAGTGAGGTCAACTTGCAAATCTCGTTGCCAGGCCAACCTTGGTTTTGTGTACGTGCTGCCCCTGACGGCCATGGACAGATGGTAAATTCTGGGAATCATCTTAGTGGGAGATTGCGCTTTTATGACGGCCGTGAGCGCTAGCACGTCAGGGGGCTCCGCCATATCGTCGCCTAGTAATTCCTTAAGCGCATGTCTAAGCCTATGATATTGAAATTGTGTCAGAGTCGTGGGGGTGGATTCCTCATTCAGCATGTCAGTCCACGAGCAGACTGTCCCCTCAGCAAAGAGGTCACCTATAACCTCTGCTCCAAGTGTATGTAACGCATCTATAACACCCCTATCCCTACACGGCACCAGCCAGCGGCACCACTCTAAGCGGGCGACCGGCGAGTACAGCAGATTGCCCGCCTGCATGGACAGCAATCGCTGCCAAGTGTGTGCAACCAAGTCTAGGGACTGTAATATGCCCGTACGTCGAGTGGGCGGCGTATACAGTAAGGCTGGAAGGGGTACAGGATCTGCGACTATCGACTCAATCTGCACATGGGGGATATCTGCCGGGCCATGTATCCAATGATATACATGGGAACTTTGAGCAGCCCGGTAGTATAGTTCCAGGTCAGGCGCTCCTAGGACACCTAGGGAGTATGGTATCGTCAGAATATGCCAGGCCACACGCGGCTGTTTGCCCGCCCAGGCCAGATAGATCAATAGAGTTTGTAGGCGCTGAAATACCGCTCGTGGGAGTATCATGGGGATATTCGTAAAGAGAAAAAGGAAGCGCGGCAGAACCACCATTTTCATTAGAGCCACCCTGCCCATCAGCGATAAGGGTAGGCATTCCAGCGCTTGACGTCCTCTTCTAATTTAGAAATCGCTACTCCGTAGTTCTCTTTGAGGACCACCTCAGGGTCCATATGGATTTTGACCCCCAGATATTGTACCTCGTCTGTAGTCCACTGGAAGGGGTAATCAGGTTCAACAGGTAGCGTGGCAGAGTTCAGGGGGAACATTACAGATTTGTGCCAGTTCACCCGCAGACCAGACAGGGAGCAAAACAGAACAATCTCCCACAGCACAGGTGCGAGGTTGGCATCCGGATCACAGACGTAGAGCAGTGTATCGTCCGCGTACGTGGAAACTATCAGGCGGTAGTTCGGGAAGCATATGCCTCTATGACTGTGGTTCTCCCGAAGGGCGCACACCAGTGGTTCAGCAACCAGAGCATAAATAATGGGGAGACAAGGGGCAATCCTGCCGCGTGCCCCTGCGTATCCGTATAGGCTCGGTAACCAGATTGCCTATTTTTATGCGTGCTGAGGGAGCGTGATACAGTACGTGAGCACCTGCCGCATAAATGGCCATTCGACTGAGTCGAACGCCTTCTCCATGTCTAGGAATACCGCGATGGCGGGGACTTTCGACCTAGTATGTTGCAAGGCCGCAAAAACCGTACGGAGGTTATAGGTCAGGTTTTGGCTTGGTACGAAGCCAGCCTGTTCTGGGGCTACCAAGGTCGTGACGAGGAGGAGCAGGCGGTTGGCCAATATTTTCGCAAAGATCTTCGTATCTACATTCATCAATGACAGAGGCCGGTATGAGGCACACTCTTCCGGAGGTTTATCCGGTTTGAGGATAGCAACTATGAGAGCCTCCCTCATTTTCTGCCTTATTTATCCAGGTTAGAAGAAATAATTTTTTTGCCAATTTTGATTTCGGTCATGTAACCGTGATGTATTATTTTATATATTTCACGGTCGGCCAGGTTTATGCTTTTGTGCCATTTTCGCTCCGCGGTTCTGCACGAAAACTTATTATTCTTAATTTTTCTGTGAACCAGGGGGCGGTTTTAGTCTTGATTTTAACATGGCTGAGAGGGGCAATTTTGTCTAGTGCGCTCGAGATGGCTTTATCAAAGTTATATGCCGCTTGATTTACGCTCACTCCTGAGTCTAGGTGCTCTAGGCAGAAATATTTTGAGAAAAGAGGCAAAGTGACTTTGCGCCATGACCTTCGCAGTATTGATTCATTTTCATGGTAGTTTTTGATCATATTAATAGGAATAACAAATTTTGATAGATGGTGATCTGACCATAGTACTGGAACTGGGGATTCTACTATGATCCCAAGCGAATTAGTAAATAGGAGGTCGAGGGTATGACCGGCACTGTGAGTGGAACCTACGACCAGCTGGACGAGACCAAGGGCATTCATATTTGAGATCAGCTGGTCGGTGCCTGAGTTAGATAAAATTTCCGCATGGTAGTTGAAATCTCCAATTAGGAAAAAGTTATCTGAGGCCAATACATGCGGCGCAATGATCTCTAATAGTTTATCAGAGAAATCCCCTTTGGGTCCTGGGGGTCGATAAATTAAAGCCCCTTTCCAGGAACCATTGGAAAGGCCATTTATCTTAAAAATACATATTTCTTTCTAGCCATCATGGCGGACGCAGCTTAAGTAAGCTCCGTCCACCCACGCCGAAATCCTGCTACTATCCTTCAAAATCCTGCCCTGAGACGACTCTTCCAGCCCCGCTGATCGCCGCGTTAATTTGGGAGTGCGGAGCTGTCGCCGGTTTGAAGATTGGAGGAGTAGTTGCCTAGAACGCCCCGGGACCTTTGATCGGTGCGTTGTTGCTGATCGCACTGCGGCGATCGTCCCGGGGACTGCTGTGTGGCGCTGCAGTGCGGGGAGCAGTTCGGCACTCGGGATCCGGACGTCGTGGGACCTGAGCCCAGTGCCCCCCCCGGCGGCCTGCTTTGCGGAGGAGCGCTGCGGCGGGGTGAGGTTTTCATCGCTGGCCCATCCCCCCCTCTCCCTTGCGGCCGCCTGTGTGCTGGTGCGGTGCCCGGGGAGAGACTGTGCCTCCCCTGAGAGATTGCCTTGGATGCTGATGCCCGGAGAGCAGTGCCTGGTGCCCCTGAGGAGCTGCGTGGTGGGGGAGCCGGGTGTGGAGGTGTGTGGATCCCGGCCTCGCCTCCTCTGCCTGGTGGCCGCCATTCTTCTCAAGCCACGCTGCAGGGGCGGTGCTGCTGGCCCATCGGCACCGCCCGGCCTTCCTCCCAGGGGTCATGGTGATCTCGTGGCCCCTTGGGCCCATGGACGGGGCGGACGGAGTGAGGTGTTGGCTGACCCGACCCAGACGGTGAGTGCCACTGACTTACATCCTCCCACCCCCCACGCGCCCGGCATTGGGATGGCCCGGCCCGGGACTAGGGGGTAGAGGCAGCATGGAGCAGTGGCGCCGGGTGACGATCCTCCACTTCTCTGCGGTGATTGCTGCTGCTGCGTCCTGATCTGGCTTGCTGGTCACCTTGAAGTCATACCTAGTGCAACTGGGGGCAGGTCCACATGGGTCTCCAATACTGGCCTGCACTGCCCAAGGTCACTGGTGCGCTACCCTGAGGAGGCGGCGGGGGATACGTTGGAGTTGCATAGTGCCACGAGCAGTCGCGGCCGCCGCCCGCTTTCCAGTGCCCCTCTGTGTGGGTCACCCCTGGGCTCGGAGACTCTGCAGGGCGTATTAGGTGGTGCGGCCGGACCCTTCTTACGCGGCTGGTGCTCCCACTGTGACTGTACCATCCTGGCCTCCGCCATCTGAGGTCCGCCTGGTGGGACGATCGCCTGCCCGGGGGTCGAGGCCCATCGCCTTCCTTTCTTTCCCTCATTGCCAAGTCTGATCATCATCCTCATGGGCAAGGGCGGGCCGAGTGGGGCCGGCCCCAAACAGGGCACCATAGACCAGTACGCCACGGCGCCTGGTGGCGCGGTCGACAGGGGTGGGAGCGGCTCGGCCCCTGACAATGCCGCCCTCCTGGCGGCGATCAACGGCGCCCGGGACATGTTGGACGCCAAGATTAGTGCGGTGGGTTCCGAATTCTCCTTTCTGCGACAGGATCTTCGTAAGGCAGTAGACCGGATTACCGAGGCCGAAACAAGAGTGTCCACGGTGGAAGATTCAGTGACCTCCCTTCAAAAGAAAGTAAACAAGCTATCTGTAGTCACGCAGGAACCTGCTTCTAGGGTGGAGGATGCGGAGGGTCACGCACGAAGGAACAACCTGCGCTTCGTAGGTCTGGCCGAGGGCTGTGAGGGGGCGTCCATGACAAACTTTATCACCATGTGGCTCAAAAACATCATGCCTAATGACCTCTTATCCTCCGCCTTGATTGTCGAGAGGGCACATAGGGCCCTGACGCAGAAGCCCCCCCCAGGTGCGGCCCCAAGGCCTGTCATCGCCCAGATCATGAACTATGCTGACCGGGATGCTATTCTGCGATTTGCTAGGACGCACAAAGACTGTTTTCTGCACGACTCCCGTCCCATTTTGATATTTCCAGACTACACACGCCTGGTCCAGCAACAACGCCAATCCTTCATGGCCGCGAAGCGCAGACTTAGGTAACTGAATGTTCAATACATGCTGCTATATCCGGCTCGGATGCGAGTAATCTATAACTCCAAGTCATACTTTTTCGATACCTCCGAGGCGGTCTTCGCATGGTCAGATGAGCGCCCTCAGCTCCAAGCGGACTCTCCACCTGCTATAGACTCAGACTCCTCTCGCAGCTCTCGCACTCAGCTGCCACGTCGCAACAAGTCCCAAAAGCGTTGGGGGCCTGGGTCAGACAGTGTGTCACTGAGCCCCGAGCGACAGCCGTGAAATCTCCGGACTGCTTCACCCTTCATGATGCTATTTGAATGACACTGCATTGGGCGAATGTATATTAGTAATGTTCTCAGGGTGGGCAGGGGCCTTGACCACGGGTTGTTAGGCCGCAGACGCCGTATAGTTCTTGTTTTCCTAGGTTCATGGGATGGGGGGGGGGGGGGGATCCCTTGGTGTGAATTCTGGGGGCTCCCCGTTGGGGGTCCGCTGCTTTTTACACCGCGACAGATGCTCCTTGTTTCTGGTAGTGTCGGGTGGGGGGATATCCGTGCGGATGTGTTGTTGTTTTTTCTTGTTTTTTTTTTTTATGTATGCAGACGGTGGTGTGTCTTTTTAGCAGCTCCTCTAGCTCTACTCAGCCGGTATTGCAACCCCATGACACCCGGTGCTGATAGCTCCTTCGGGGACCTCATGGTGGTATCATGGAATGTTCGGGGGCTACTAAATAAGGTGAAACGGGGAGCCATCCTGCGACAGGCTTAGATGTATAGGGCAGACCTCCTCCTTTTACAAGAAACTCACTTGATGGGTACGAAGACCCCGTGCCTAGCTCGCTCGGGGTTTTGTAACGTTTACCACGCAGGGTTCACAAGAGGCTCTAGGGGGTGGCGATACTCGTACATCGTTGAGTTCAGTTTACGTACATTGCACATAGGGTAGACCCTGGAGGCAGATTTCTCTTCGTCACGGGTATGATCTGTGGCGAACAGATTACTATTGGTAGCGTTTATGCCCCTCCCCCACTAGGAGCCACCTTTATCGAAAAGTTACTGGGGGTCTGGGGCTCCCTTCCGACAGGTTTGACCTTGCTGGGTGGAGACTGGAATGATACGATGGGGCCACTGGACCGCCAGCGGGTTGGTGACACTCCTCAATCATCGGGTCCGACCAAACTTTATACCCTGACATCAACAATGGACTGGGCAGACATATGGTGCGAGTTCCACCCCACTGAGCGCGACTACACATACTTGTCGACGGTCCATGGGTCCCAGTCCCGCCTGGATTTTTTTTTGTCCCCAGGGTTTTTCTTCATAGATTCTCTCAGGTACAGCATCAACCCCGTGGTCTGTCCGATCACTCTCCGGTCACAATGCAATTCCATACGTCCTCCCGCAGGCCTCCGTTCCGCTGGAGAATGTCCCCGTGGCACCTCCGCAGTCCGGCCTATCGAGATATGCTCAATACAGCGATTACTACTTATTTAGCAGAAAACAGCCCCTCGGCTTCCTCGAACATTACCCTCTGGGAGGTGCTCAAGCCAACCGTCCGGGGTTATGAAATTAGCTATCGCACACAGGAGAAACGTACACGTCGTGCACAGCTCGACGCCCTCAAAGTGCGCCAGGCGGACTTGGCTTCCCAACTTAATACCAATCCCTGCCCCTTTATTCGTCACAATTTAGTTCTCGCCCAACAGGAATTGCGCCAATATCTGCTGAGCGAAGCCAAAGAGATATGGGAGGCTTCGCAACATCGGATATATCAGTGGGGGGATAAGTCCCGTACAATGCTACACAGACTGTGCCAGGCAAACAGTGCCCCGGCCGTCACGCCTACTATTCGAGGCTCGGACGGGTCCTTGCAAACATCGCCGGTGGGGGATAGCCGAAGAATTTGCAAATCACTTCATTTCACTCTACGCCCGGAAGGAGCAGATCTCTGCGGAACTCATAGCAGAATTCCTTGTGGATATTCCGCCTCGTAGGCTCTCGGACTCCGTCCGGGAGCGCCTGGAGCTCCCAATCACATTGGAGAAATTAACTGGCGCTCTCAGCGTGATCCAGCCGGGTCGTGCCCCGGGTCCCAATGGGTTCCCCATGGAATTTCTTCGATTCCATATGCCTCTCTTGGGGCCACATTTGCTGTCGACCATTGCAGACGCGTCGGATGTGGCAAGGCTTCCGAGGGACTGGCGTCACGCGGAGATCGTGCTTTTTCTCAAACCTGGCCGGCCCCCTGAAGACACGTCTTCCCATCGTTCCATCTCCCTGATAAATTTCGAACCTAAGCTGTTAGGGAAAGTTCTGGCCGACCGCCTTCGAGGGTGTATTACCGATTTGATTCACCCCGACCAGTCGGGCTTCATGCCGCAGAGGGCCACTAGACATAACATCAGAAGAGTTCATAATGCTATCGCGGCAGCCCCCACGTTAGGCCGTCCAGCTGCCCTATTGCTAGCCGATATCGACAAAGCATTCGACTCGCTGAGCTGGGTCTACCTTTTTCAGCTGCTCAAAGCTATATACTTTGGACCCCGGTTCCTGTCATACGTACACCTGCTATACACAGAATTGACGGCATCGGTTCGAATCGCGGGACACCGCTCTCGCCCCTTCCCGATACAGAGGGGTACACGCCAGGGATGTCCATTGTCTCCATTGCTGTTCGCTCTGGCGGTTGAGCCCCTGGCGGCCTGGGTCAGGGGTGACCCAGTGCTCAGGGGATTCGAGTGGTCCCGCTCACGATCCGATCGTATTGCATTATATGCCGATGACGTCCTTTTCTTCATGATGGACCCGTGGTATTCTGGCCCTCATATAGTTGAGATTCTCAGGGTGTTTGGCGGCACCACCGGCCTCCACGCCAATCCTGCTAAATCTATCCTGTTCCCAGTATGTGGACATCAAGGCCGTGAATCGTGGGCTGTACAATTATCCCGGACCTCAGAGGGTTTTAAATATTTGGGATTTTTATCTCCCCGTGCCTCAAGATTTCTTGGACACATAACCTCACCCCACTGTTGACCAGCCTCAAAAACGAAACCACGATATGGTCTGCTCTCCCATTATCCCTCTATGGGCGCTCAGCCATTTTTAAAATGGTCTCTCTGCCTCGGATCTTGTATCGCCTCCAAAATTTCCCTTATCCTATCCCTCGCACGTGGTTTGCCCAGGTAAACGCCATACAAAATAATTTTCTATGGGGCGGGGGAGCTGTCCGCGTGGCGCTCCGCACCTGCGCTCAGTCTACGTATTGTGGGGGGATCGCGGCTGCAGACATTTACTCATACTACGTCGCATCTCACATCCTCGTAATCAACGAACTTTGGTATAACTCTCCCACCGATCCGGCCTATGCGATCGAACAGGACGCAATGGAACAGGTCCCCCTGCTTCATTTACTCTACAGCTACACAAGGCTAGATCATTTACCGCCTGCTAGCAGACAAGTTATCCAGTTACGGAGGGCCAGGACCAGACAAATGGGATGGAAGGGGCGTCTTACTAGACAGACCCCCTTGTGGCATGGTACGTACCTGAGAACTGCTGACATTCTGAGAGTGTTCCGGGGCTGGGACCTGGTGGGGATCTCTACCCTGGGTGATGTTGTGAAGGGCACAACCTTAAAATCATTCCAGCAACTACAGACCGACTTTGGCCTCCACAAGTCGCAATTTTATACATTTTTACAGCTCCGTCAGGCACTCTCTCCCCAGATCTGCAATTTGGAGGCCCTCCCTGAATTTCAAGCCCTTGAGGGTCGCCTGTTGATAGGGGACCTTGGACAAATATACCAAACGTTGACGACACACACCTCCACCTCTCTGGACAATACCCGGCTAGCCTGGACAGCAGACATTCCCGAATTGACAGATGACGATTGGGCGGAGGTGATTGCAAGCCCGTGGTGCGCAGCTGTTTCCACCCGTTACAGGCTCATCCAATTCAAATACTTACATAGAGTTTACTACACAAGGGTGCGACTGTGGCGAATGGGGGTTATTCAGTCCCCTGAGTGCCTGCAGTGTGGCAGAGAGGATGGATCCTTCTTCCACACGGTGTGGACTTGCACAGCTCTACAGCCCTTCTGGAACAGAGTTAGGAGGTGTCTCAATGAGGTACTGGGGTGGATGCTCCCACTGGACCCACGGCTGTTTTTGTTACATTCCACTGACGATATTGGGCGGAATAGATACAAACAGCACCTACTGTTCCTCGCCCTTACTATAGCCAAACGGGACATAGCGCAGGGATGGAAGGCATCATCTCCCCCGACTATAGGTAAATGGAAGTCCGAATTGGATAGGTGGATGGGAGCCGAGATTGCTGTATTTGAGGCTAGGGGCTGCCCACGGAAACATCGCAAAGTATGGGCGCGATGGGCAGCTTATCGCGGAATTGACTTGCCCCCCCATCCCTGAGGATGACCCCCGAGTTGCTCTCTCTGCCCTTTGCCATGTATCCCCCAAGGTTGACCCGATGGACTGCTTTATTATTTCACTGGGTTGTATACTGTGAATCTGCTGAATCATGTATTATACTTGTTTCACTGTCTGCATAGTGTTTAGATTATTATTTCACCTGCATGTTCTGCAGGGTTTGTTTCCTTTCATAGAAATGGTTATTGATGCACACATTGTTCAACTGCTTCATTGTGCCATTGAGGGGCCGCAGCCCAATGTATCGGAAAATGCCCAAATAAAATTTGTTATTAAAGAAAAATATACATATTTCTATGTGGCTTAGGATCAGCGTTTCTAAGGCAGTGATATTCAAACCCTGGGTGGAGGCAATTAATAAACCACCACCTCTTGTCTCTGTCTATCTGGATTACCTTATATTGAGAAGGAAAGGCGATGTGTACATCCGGGGAGGCGTGTTCATGTAGATCTGGATGCAATCAGACAGATTCCCTGATGCTGCGCCCACTGGAACTTCAGGTCCCACTGCAGAGCCCGCATATGCCACTTGGCATGATCTACCAGCAGGATGCAGGAGGCCATGAGGCCCAACAGAAGCAGGGTCATTCTGACCGAAACCCGGGATAGAGGCTGAAAGATCGGAATCATTGCCCGAATATCCCAGACTCGCTGTTCGGGAGGATAAACCCGAAACCGCGCCGTGTCCAGAACTGCTCCGATGAAAAGGAGCTTCTGAGAGGGGATCAGGTGTGACTTTGGCACATTGATGGAGAACCCCAGAGATTGCAGGAGATCAACCGTACTCTGGAGGTGGGAGACGACAGCCTGAGGCGAGCCCGCCTTAAACAGACAGTCGTCGAGATAGGGGAAGACTGGAACCCCTGATCTGCGCAGATGAGCTGCGACCACCGCCATCACTTTCGTGAACACCCGAGGGGTGCTGGTAAGGCCAAAGGGGAGCACGGTAAACTGAAAGCGCTTGTGGCCTACCGTGAACCGCATATAACACCGATGGGCCGGCATGACGGGGATGTGAAAGTAAGCATCCTGCAAGTCCAACGCTACCAACCAGTCTCCAGGGTCGAGGGTAGACAAGACCTGAGCGAGCGTCAACATCTTGAACTTCTCCTTCCGAGGAAGCGGTTGACGTTCCTGAGATCCAAGATAGAACACAGGCCCTTGTCCTTCTTGGGTATCAGAAAGTAGTGGAAGAAGCAACTATGACCTACTTCTGGGGCAGGAACGCGCTTGATGGCTCCCTTGGCCAAGAGAGCCGTAACTTCCTGTTGGAGAAGGCCCAGATGATCCTCCGACATACAATGGTACTGAGGTGGCATGGCTGGGGGGTAGTCTCGAAGGGGAGGGACTATCTGCAAAACCCACCTGTCCGACGTGATGGTGCGCCAGTGGGGAGGTGATGGTGGATCCTGCCGCCCACTGGCGTTTGATGGGCCTGAACTGTCGGACTAGGAAGGTTTGGAGGCTACAGCAGAGGGGGGGTTGGTGGACTGGAAGCCCGCTGGCCCCCTGAACCATGACGGTGGTTCCCACGTCCCCGGCCGCGCGAAGGTTGGGGAGCTTAACAGCAGACTGATTCTAATAGACGCGGTTTCTGTGATGTATGGGTTTTGGCATTATTGTTTTTACGCTATCATTATATGGTCATATATTACTTAATAGTGTTTCACTCATACGATTGTTTATTACTTGCGAGGCACTCACATATCTCATTCCTTTCATGCTTTTTGGCAGGGCACTTTCAGTTTTATTATATGAGTGGCGAGAGAGCTTCGCATAAGGGAACAATATTTCGATTTTAGATTTAGAAATATTAAGACAATCTAGTCAGAAGTTTCTTGGTGATCACAGTCTGTTCTTTACCGCTTTGTGTGCATTGAGTTTGTATCGGTAAGTCTGTTGTCTATGTTTAGCAGCTGTTGCCGTCACGTACAAACGATAGTTAAAGTTGGAAGGTAGAGCACCTCGGGGCATAGCGTACACGGAGGAGAGAGGAACCATTTCCACACGATGAATATACTCTAGAGGTAAGAGCATGAGGGAGCGTTTGTTTCAGGGTCTCGGTGAAGCTAGGCGGCACTGTTGACATCGTCTTTTTTCTTGTAGTTCGACAAGAACACTGCTACACCTATATTACCACAGGAGGAAAGGGAGACGACAAAATAGAAGTTGGAAGCAGGTGCGTGTTTCACAGGTTTTTAGTGGTTTTCGTTTACAGTACTTGGTTTGCACGGTTGTCTTTATATTCTTTATTCATTACCTTTTGCAGCGAGTACGTTTTTAGCCTACACACTGCGGTAGTTTTACAGTTCCGTTCATGGCATCTACGTAGGTGAGTTCTCCTGCGTTAGGCAGGGGAGCCAATTGAGCATGTTTTTTCAGTTGTCTTCAGTGTTTGGGTGGCGTTTACATCTCTTCACTTGATTATGACTTTGGTTTCCATTAGTTGCACACAAAGGTTGCTTTTATTCTGCGTGATTTTAATGATTTGGGGCTCCGCACGAGAAACATTTTGTTTGCAAATGCACTTATCGTTTTTTATTTTCAGAGGAATGGTGATTTGGCCTGACACTTTTTGTACTTCATTCAAACTGTATTGAATTGATATTGTTTACCTGTACGTTCGTGCGAAACATATCGATTGTATATATATTTTTGCAGTGTACCCCTGAAGAAGGTGTCCGCATCGAAATGCATTGGGAAGTATTTGATGCTGTTTTGATCAACCAAGATATGAAAATTTGAACACGAAAATAAAGAAGAATACAGTGTGTTGAATTGTTACCAGTTTTGGTTTGCCTTTTGTGATTATGATTTCTTTTTGTACCTCATCCCAAGAGATCTTGGGTTACTAACTGTTGCTCGTGGAAGCTGTTCATATTGATTACAGAGAATACTGTGAAACAGTGTTGACAACTAGAAAATGCATGTATAATTATTACTATTATTTTTCTTTAGCAACCATTTTGAAAAAATATTGTGAAAATCACAGAGCACCATATTGGGCATGAGAAAAGTGTGTCCTTGTGATCAAACAGGTTCTGTTTGATTTTGGGATATATTTTATTACCTGACGGGGGCCAGTCATGCTATGTCAAGGGCAGCACCACTTTAACATTTTAGATAACTGAAGCAAAAGCTGATTATATTTGTCTTTAATTTAGGAAAGTTAAGGTGTGCAGGTTATCTACACTTTTTGTGACACCCCTTCCATAGCCACGAAAGGGGTGAACAGCAGACTGCGCAAGGCAGCTGGAGAGGCCCAAGGACTTAGCTGTAGCCCGGGAGTCCTTGAAATGCTCTAGAGCGACGGCCATCAAAAGGCATGTCCATGAGGGTAATCTGGACATCCCCAGAAAAGCCAGTTGATCTCATCCAGGCGTAGCGTCGAAGGGCTCCTGATGTGGAAATCATCCTGCCTAGAGAGTCGGCGGTATCCAGCCCGCAATGAATGGTAAACGTTGCCACATCCCTCCAGGAGGCAAAGCCTGGGAGAGCACTGTCTGGGCCTCCTCCGAACACTGAGGCAGCACCTGCGCAACCGTGTCCCAAACAGAGTGAGAATAACGGCCCAATAGATATGCAGAGTTTACCGACGGTAGTCCCAAGCTGGCGGAAGAGAAAATCTTCTTTTTTACAAGATGATCCAGCATCTTGGATTCCCTTTCCGGTGGAGCGGTAGGGAATGCACTCTTGGAAGTGGTGGCTTGGACCACCAAGTTCTCAGAGGTGGGGTGTTGGGAGAGGAAAGTGGGGTCGTCTGGAGTCGGGCGGTGGTGTCGGGCAATCATCCTACCCACGGGAGCCCCAGTGTTGGGCCTGGACCTGGTGCCCAAAAGGACCGTAGGAAGCTCAAGGTTGAGAGCCTCGGCCGCCCTACGCAACACCACTGCGTATGACGCTCCCTCCTCCGTAGCCATGGTAGGAGGAGACAACATGCCAAGGTCAGGGGAGGTGTCTAGACCACTGGTATCCCCCAGTTCCTCTCTCCAGTCCTGCTCAGATTCTAGCTGATCAGTCAGAGTGTCACCTGGCCCCTCCCAGTCCTCCTCCTCATCCTCTGGCCGAAAAGGGACCTCAGGAGTGAACAGGGGCACAAAAACCCTGCTCGGCGCCGGATCTGGCGTCGGGCAACGCCGGTCCGACTCCAAGTCCACATCAGGATGAAGGCCGGGGTCGATGCCAACTGGGGGCCTAACCGGCATTGGTTGCGGTGCCGGAGGAAGCGGTGCCGGTGGAGGTATAATAAGGTCACCCGCCCCGATCCAGGCCTGGATCCAAGGTGGGCCTGCGGCCCTGGGGCCGGAGCCATCGGAGAAGGCCTAGGCTCCCCAACCGAGTCCGCGGGGCCCGAAGGCGCACCAGCGGGTTCGAGCTGCCCAAAGATGGTGTGGATCGCCTCGTAAAACTTACGAAGCTGGGCAGGAGTCGGTCCGGGTCCCGGGAAGGCAGGGAAGCCCGGAGTCAACTCTTCGGGCTCCGCACGCAAAGCCGCAGGAGGTGCACTGCCCGCATCCCTCGTCGCGTCGGCCGACCGACGGGGAGAAGTCAAAGAGCCACGATGCTTCTTTGACTTCTTGTGCTTCGACTTACCTTACCCCGAGTGCGAAGACTTAGAAGAGTGATGATGATGGCTCCACGACCGGTCCCTCGAGCTCCCTCGCAACCGGGACCTCGAACGGCATGGAGCTGACTGCCGGTGCTCAAGAAGCTTTCGGGACCGCTCCCGCAAAGCCTTCGGAGCCATGGACCGGCAGTCAGAGCACGACTTGGGGTCATGGTTGCGTTCCAACCAAAAGAAGCACACGCTGCGCGGATCCGTAACCGACATCAGTCGGGTACAGGAACCGCATGCCTTGTATCCGGGCATCCCTACGTGCACCAGGAGTCAGAGTGAAAAAAGAAGTCAACAAAAGTCGCTCAAAAAGTTCAGTCAAAAAGTGACTGGAGGTACCTCTCTCTCCGAGTCTGCGCTGGCTGGCGCGGAGAAAGAAAGAAATGAGGTCAGCACGCAAGGGCGGTGTCTAAGTAGCTGTCGCGACGTCATCCCGGCGACCACAATGCCAACGACGGACGCGGAGCCGACCGAGGCCACCTTTCGACGCGCAGAGGTACTGCTGACGAAAAACTTTCCGGATCCAGTCTGACGCCTGGGGGTAATTCTAAGGTAAGGAATCTATAACTAACTGTTTCTTTCAGATAGAAGTTTATCGGTTGTCAAAACTGGCAATAGACCATGCTGCTAAAGCTCAAAACACACAACTCAGATATTTTCTCATAATCTCGTCTTTCCTCAATAACTACAGAAAATACGATATTTGATAACACAGCAGATGCAACTCTTAATGCCCCTGCTGATAGTGCTAAGCCAGCCTGTATTTGAGATACTTACAAAAATACCTTTCCAATTCTTTGATACTCAGTGCAGGTTAGAAACTGTGATTTGCTTCAGTTGAAAGGAAGATAATGTCCAATACAGCATGGGCTCTGGGGGTGGCTAGTGATAAGATAGGTTTGGGCAGACCCGTATTCCTTTCCTTACTGTTATAGCCTCATGGCTTGTCATGATCTTTGAGCCAGATTAGATAAATCTTTTGCTAAACTGGAATACTGCCCTGTGCTCAATTAGTACAGCATTGCGTTAAACAAGGATATGCACCAGTTTACTTTCTGCTGCTGTTAGTGGAAAGGTGGCTTGGGTCATAATGAGCATTGGTCTATCATATGTGCTCTCTCTAGGTGAATTTCTTTAAATAAGTGTCAGTAAGGCATTGGCTCGCTTGAGGAAGAAATTATTTGTTCATTCACAACAGTAAGCTGCTTGAGTCCCTGATGTCCCGGCCCGAGTACATATATGGTAAAGCAGTTCTGTGTGTCCCTCGGTTTTGCTGTAATTTGGCTAAAAGCCCTCCGTCGTAACTGTGGAGGTGTTCCCTCCTGACACAGCAGCCAGCGCAGGGATACCATGCTGGGAGGTAGCCGCAAGGGAGCTCCAGCGTAGCTGGGAGGCCCAAGTACAGGTTTGCAGCGGTGGCACCAGCTCAAGTCAGAGAATTTCCACAGCTCGACTACCACAGAGTTGGGCACAGAGACATGCAGCAGTTTCCAACTTCTGGGTACTGTAAGGCAGAGGTATCGGGAAACCATGGAGGAAGGCAAGAGGGCATGGCAACCCACTCACATGGATAAAAGCAGTCAGACTATTGGTATCTGCCTGTAAGACCACGAGGTTTACACTGCACACTCGTGCCTCAGTGGGTGCCAGGGTAAGTCGTGTTATGGAATTTTCCAAAAGACTCAGTGAAAGTTCAACGGTGCATTGTTGGTGGGGTCACTTGATCCTCAGCACTAAATCGGGGAACTTCGTGAAGCTGCCCAGCAAGATCTCCGGGGAAAGGGGTAGGAAGGCACTAGCCCATTAAGATAACGCCCTCGCTCAATTCCTTTTTTAAGTTTCTGACCTCATTGGCTCTACATAGTGTTGAGAGGGGCTTTGAAGAGGATAAGGAAAGGCAGGGCTTGAACATGGAATCACTCCATACCACTGTTGTCCCCAACACCCCTGCAGGCTCAATCAGAGCTCTTGAAGAAGAAAGAAGCATAGAGGAGAATGAAGCTCCTCAGAATATTGCCCAGATTGCCACTAGCAGCAGGTTTGAAGCTCCAGCTTCATGAGAAACGCCTGAACAGGTTGGTGAGCACTGTTAGAGCGGCCAGCGAGAGAAGGTTTTGTACCTAGGAGGCGTAAGTGGCTCGGACTGGGGATAAAAAAGTAGGGTGCAGACAAAGGAGTTGTTAGAAGCCATTCTCTTGGGCCTAAAAGAAGGAATTAAAAGCAGGTTTGAAGACTCAGAGGCCAATCGGTTGGGCATTCAAGCTTCCTGTTCTGCTGTGTCCTAGCATCTCGATGAAGTGGCCGCCCATACTAGAGCATTAGAGGAGGCTGATTTGATCAAAGAAAACATTAAGATGAACATCACCAGGATAAGTCTGTTGACCAAGCAAAATCAGGGAGGACCTCAAGAGGATGATAATCACTCCCGGGAGAATAACCTCAGATTCTTGAACGTTCCTAAGACTGAGGAAGGTGCCGATATGAAGTCCTTTCAAATTGCTTTGTTGCGGGACACAACTTTGAAAGACAGGCCAGACATCAATCTCGAGCAGAAGGTTCAGAGACCCATCTAAGAGGAACACGCAATGCCAGAAGCCAAGAAAGATCTTGGTAAATTTTCTTTCATATGCAATAAAGAAGGCTATACTGAGTACTGCCAAAGAGTTTTCCTTTACTATCAGATCAGATGTGTGCAAGGCGACAGACGAGCGGCAGTGGGTGCTCAGTAGGAGAATGGAGGAGCTGCACAAGTTGGGGGAAGAGACACAATTAAAATTGCAGGCAATGGTTCGCATTGTGTGGAATAATCAGATGCTCAACTACTGTGCTTTGCAGGCTCTAGAGGCATTAATTGATTGTATTAAAAAGGAGGCAAACTCTTGACCTTTTTAAATCACTGAAGCTAGGTCTGTTGCAGGTTTGTGGGAGGGGGTGCACTGCGGTTAAGTATTTTAAGTTCGGTTTTGTAAGCACCTCCTGGTGATGCTTTTAGGCCTATAAGTATTGGGAGGGTTCCCCAGGGTGGGGTGTTGGGGAAGGTGTGGGAATGGGCACAGGGTGGGGAGCAGGGAGGAAAAAGGAAAAAGAAATCCTCGTTTTCACTAAGCAGTAGTCCTTCTGCACGCAGGCCCCAGATATCCTATAGGGAGAGAGAGTAGAACTTTGCTGGAACCACTAGGAGGTGGTAATGAGATAAGCTTCTTAAACAGGAATCTTAATGGCCTTAGGACTCGGAGCAGGCAGAGACTGGTGATGCGGTATCTCTGAGAGCCATGCCTACATCATTATTTTGCAGGAAACTCATTAACTGCAATTGAGAGTAAATCCCTCTATTCTAAACTTAGATGACTGGAGAGATACGTGGTCTCTGATCAAGCAGAGTACTGCAAGGGGGTTGCGATTCTGGTAAGGAAGGGAGCAGGGGTGGAGATTTCATTTTCAAAACAGCTCTGGCAGGTGGTCCCTAGCAGGCATGAGATGTGCTGGGTTTGTGTTTTTGTGTTTACAAAGGATTCTATGGTCCAAACTCAGTCAACACCCAATATATAATCAAACCTGGATTGGAATCTGGTTGCATTAATGGCCCGCTGATTCTTGGCCGTGATTTTAACATCTTACTGGACTCCACCCTAGATAGATCTACCTGGAGATATTGCAAGCAAACAACTAGAACCAGACCGGCTTTAGAAATATGCTGCAGGATCTGGGGTTGGTGGATGTATGGAGACACCCGACAGGGCCGACGAGAGGGTATAAATTCCACAGTAAAAAATATGGCGACTACTCCAGGTTTGATTACTTCTTTGTTGATCGAGATTTTGTTGATAAAATAAAAGAGGTTAATCATCTGCCTAAGCATATTTCAGACCACTGCGCTGTCGCCCTGCTTCTCCAATGCCCAGGAAATAGGCAGAATTTAAGGTGGACAGTAAATCGAGCTCTCCTCCTAGATGCAAGAGTTGCATCTGCCTTGAGAAAAGCCAGTGCTGACTTCTTTCTTGATAATGCCAGCTCAGCTCCCCTCGAGATAATTTGGGATGCTTTCAAAGCTTTTATTAAAGGGGGTCTCCGAAGTTAGGTGCATTTTTTAAAAAACGAGTCAGAGATGGCAGAATTGGCCAGATTGGAGGAAGAAGTTGGGGTGTTGCCGGCTTCTCTGCAGATGCAAAATGTATTACTGGACTGGGAAAGAGTATTTATGCAGTTGTAAGAAGCACAGCTAAATATTTTAAATAAAGCTGGATACTAAGTGCAGGGAATGGTGGCAGACCAGGTGTATGAGATTGTTTGGGAATGGGGAGCAGGGGGTTAACTCTGAGGGATAGGTCTCAAACAGGGATGAGGAAATGCAGGGGCTCCTGGTTTCTTTATTCTCCACCCTGTATGCAAAAGAGCTATGTACGGATCTGGATAGGCTTAGGAAATGCTAGAGGCACTACTATGTTTTGAAACTACGTGATGACCTTTGACTACCATTATTTTAATTGACTTTTGGTGTTTTACTTTACCCTACACTGAATGTATGACATCATTTTTTACTGGATGTGCAGGTTTCCTCGAAGATTTATTTAGTGCCTCTGTAGTTTTAGAGTGGTATCCTTCTCAAAGTAGAACAGACTTGCCAGGAACAGAATGTGTGGGATGTGCATTTGAAAGCATGAGAGACAGAGAGGTGTGGAATATGTTCCTTGGGCTCTAAGTGCAGTGTTATAAGCAGTGGTGCTCGAATGTGCGTTATGTTGTACTTTGGGAGATGAAGTGTGCAGTGCTATCAGCTGTGGAGCACAAACGTGCATTGTGTTGTACATTGGGAAGTATTATGAAGTTCTTACTATTGGCTTTGACATGGCCTCATGTCATCTTGAATTCTGACTCTGCCTTGCTTGAGCTTTTTGCACGCGCACGCAAGCCCCCAGATTACTCAAGCTGTTTGGGCTATTCACATTTAAGGTTGTTTTAAGCTTTCGTAAGGTTCGCTGGGATAATGTGTGGGAAGTGTGCTTAGTACTTTTCAGAGCAGAGATTGTTGTTGCCAGAGAAATGTGTGGAATGTACAGCTCTGTCTCGAAGTCAAAATACAGGAGCCTGGCCAGCTTCTGTCTTGACCTTGACACAGACCAGTACGGTCAGCTCGGTTTTTCGTAACAGAAGAAAGGGGGCAATGTTTCTAGAACCTTCTTCTCAGGTTAAAGCGGGAAATCTTGGCATCCAGATGGAAGCTCGCTTGTGGGGCAGACGTGTTGTTCATTTGATATCCGGGAAAGCCTTTCGGTAAGAGAGTGTTGCATAGATAAAACCCCATGCCTTATTCTGAAAACAGTCTTTGATGTGTTTTATTTTATAAAAGTGAACTCCTTTTCCAGGTGGTGTTTTGTTGTCTTTATTGCTTTGTCGCGTTCGAGCCTCTGTGTGGGAGGGTGGTATTTTCTATTATCCAGGAGTGCGATGCAATACACACGGTGGTGGGTAAAGAGTGCTTGGAGGCACAGATTACTCAGGACAAAATTAGGAAGCATCTGTCATGTATTAAGAATGGGAAGGCAGCAGGTCCCGACAACGTCCCCCCTTAGCTCTACAAGCTCTTATAAGAGGAGATTGTACCGGTGCAGAAGGTATTGTTTAATTCAATATATCAGGGGAGCATGCATATTCGTGACTCATTGAGGGAAGCTATGATAGCTTTGATTTTAAAGCCTGCCAAAGATCATAGGAAGGACAACTCTTACTGGCCAATTTCCCTATTAAATGCAGACTCTAATATTTTTATGAGTATTTTGGTTGTAAGATTGGCCATATTATACCCTCCACTAATACACTCAGACCAAAAGGGTTTTGTATCAAAGTGACAGATGCATGAGCTTTTCCAGCAGTTGATCTATTGACCTGCCTAATACTTAAGCGATTCCCTTGACAGCGGTCACAATAGATGCTGCGAAGGCATTTGATTGAGTATGTTGGGTCAACTTATGGGAAGGTTTGGCAGCATTGGTGATGCCCATGTAGCTACCTGGCAGATGTCACTCAGGGGGACTCCACGTCCCAAAGCAGTAGTGGCTGCAATCGCCCTGGTGGAATGGGCATGCAGTCCTACCAAAGGTTCCTTCTTCACCAAGTGTTAGAAAAACCCCACTCCCACACCGGAAAGGGTGGTGGTAACGGGGTCTTTCCAGACATACACAGTGGTAGCTTGGCTCGAGTGGTCAGGGGTCAGGCACCGTGTTAAGCATACGCAATACCCATACAATAACCATGCGTGCATCCGTTCCAAAAACGACACTACACCTTAAAAATTATGAAAATATCTCTGTGTTTATCTTCTTTTCTCTTAGTTGCTGATTAAATAAATAATAATACAATCACAGAACACAAGGCTTCTCCTTAAAAAGTGCAGGTCAAATAAATAGTAACACTTTACAGGTGCAATAAATAGGTTCAGGTCAAATAAATACTGTGAGGGAATAAATACTGTGCAGAAATAAGTTAGCTCAGGACAATAAATACATTACAGGAATAATTTAGATAAATGCAGTAAATACAGTACCCTCAATAAATAATACCAGCCAACAATGACATTTGTAAAATCAGATCACATTTAAAATACTATGGGCTGATTTGGCCCAGTCACAGCTTGTGGTTAGATGGATGGCTTGAGGGTGTCTACTCCCTGGCTTGGACAAGGCTGAGGCCTAAACTGAGGTAGATCAAGGGGTGGGGAATTCTAGAGACCTGGCTCCCTCACTCTACACAACCCCTCTGAATTAGTCTCAGCTCACCCCTGGCACAATCAAGCTGGTTCCAGCACCTCTCTAGCCCCTAGGGTAGTCTCTCAGGATTCCACAGGGCCTTAGGCGCCCTCTATTCCACTTACTGCCCTTTTTCTGAAGCTCCGACGCCGCTGGAGTCGTGTCGACGCCGTGAGGCGGTTCCGATTCGATGTCGGCGGCCTCGGCGCAATGTCAGTTCTTGACGACGCCGGTAGGCGGTTCCGGTTCGATGTCGGCGGCCTCGGCTCGATCTCGTCCTCCGGTTATGACGTCGGGCAGTCTTGGCTCGATGTCGACTTCAGGTGGCTCCGGTCCGATGGCGACCTCAGGTTCGATGACGTCGGCCGGCCTTGACTCGATGTCGACTTCCGGCGGCTCCGGAGTGCGATCCCCACTCCCGACCTCCGGTGCTCCTCTCCTCAGGTTCCGGCGACTCCGGAGTGCGACCTCCACTCCCGACCTCCGGTGCTCCTCTCCTCAGGTTCCGGCGACTCCGGAGTGCGATCTCCACTCCCGACCTCCGGCACGCTTCACCTCGGTCTCCGGCGACTCCGGAGGGCGGACTTCACTCCCCCGTCGACGCCGCTCACTCGACCTCGGGTGACTTCCTCCTCGACCTCTGGTACTCTCTACGACCTCCGTCGGCGCCCTCTCTCAACCTCTGGCGGCTCCGGGTACGACGTCTGCTTTTCCAGTCAGCGCCGCTTCTCCACCTCGGGCTCCGGGTCTCTAGGCTTCTCGACGTCGGACTCCAGGAAAACCAATAATCAGGTCAGGACTTTGCTGTTCTTTGCTTCTAAGGCCTGTTCCTGCTGTCCAGGTCCTTAAGATGGTCTTTCTTGCTTCTTCCCACACAGGGCTCCAGGCTGGGCTCAGTCAGTAGGGACTAGTATCAAGGGTGGGTTTATGGACCCCACTCCAGGCACAAGTTTCCACCCCTGCTGCCTCACTCCTTCCTCCTTCAGGTTTCTGCTCCTCTCTCCTCACCAGTCAGGTGCCAACTGCCAGCTCCAACTGCCAACTCTCTGTCTTAGCTTCCCAACATTCTAAACCGCCTCCAACTGTCACAGGGCTCCAGAATGTTGCAGAAGGTTCTAGTAGGTTCCAGTGGGCTCTGATGATGTCACAGGTGGCCACCATTTTGTGCTCCAGGCCCTCCGACAGAAGTTCCAGGGGTAGATAAAATGGCTCCCTGAATCTGCATCAATACTAAAAAGTCTGGTGGTTCCCAAAAAGGAAAAATACTAACAGGGCTTGAGGCAAAAGTGGGACAAAATAAATAATGGAGAGGAGGGACCACCCAAAGGGCTGACAGGTCTAACACGCGTCCCCCCCAGCTGAAAGTGGGGAGAGCTACCCAACCCCTTGGGAGTTCTCATCACTAAGGCGGAAATACCTTGAGAGACCGTCTGCATTGGCGTGGTCCACTCCAGGCCGATGTTCCACCTGAAAGTCCATTCCCTGTAGGGAGATAGACCACCTCAACAACTTAGGATTCTCCCCCTTCATCTGCATCAGCCAACGAAGGGGTCTGTGGTCGGTCTGAACCAGGAAGTGCGAGCCAAACAAGTATGGCCGCAACTTCTTCAGAGCCCATACCACTGCAAAAGCTTCACGCTCTATTGCACTCCACTTCTGTTCCCTGGGAAGTAGTCTCCGGGATATGAAGACCACGGGTTGATCCAGACCCTCTTCATTGAGTTCCGATAACACTGCCCCAATGCCATGTTCTGATGCATCCGTCTGGACAATGAACTCCTTGGAAAAGTCTGGGGCCCTTAAGACCGGGGCCTCGCACATGGCTTTCTTCAGTCTCACAAAGGCCTGCTGACAAGCCTCCGTCCAGACTACCCGTCGAGGTTGTTTCTTGGACGTGAGCTCCGTGAGGGGGGCTACAATGGTACCGTACCCCTTCACAAAGCGGCGGTAATATCCCGTGAGGCCCAGAAAAGCTCGGACCTCAGTCTGTGTCTTGGGGGGTTCCCAGGCCATGATGGCCTCGATCTTCGCCTGGAGGGGTTGCACCGCTCCCCTACCCACCAAGTGTCCAAGGTACACTACCGACCCCTGCCCAATCTGGCACTTGCTGGCCTTGATCGTCAATCCAGCTTGTCTCAGGGCCTGGAGAACAGCTTGCAGGTGACGCAAGTGATCCTCCCAGCTGTTACTGAAGACGGCTATGTCATCCAGATAAGCAGCAGAGAAACTCTCCATTCCGGTGAGGATCTGGTTTACCAGGCGCTGAAACGTGGCAGGTGCGTTCTTGAGCCCAAAGGGCATCACACAGAACTGGTAGTGGCCATTGGGCGTGGAGAAGGCTGACCTTTCCCTTGCTCCATCAGTCAAAGAGATCTGCCAGTACCCAGAAGTAAGGTCAAAGGTACTTAGATATTGGGCAGCTCCCAGCCGGTCAATCAATTCATCCGCCCTAGGGATCGGATGAGCATCAGTTTTGGTCACTGAATTCAGTCCCCGTTAGTCCACACAGAACCTCAGTTCCGGTTGGGCACCCGGTGGTGCAGCTTTTGGTACTAGTACCACCGGACTGGACCAGGGGCTGCTAGAAGGTTCGATCACTCCTAGCTCCAGCATCTTAGTGACTTCACTGTGAATGCTGGCCTTCACCTTGTCTGACATCCGGTAGATCTTGGACTTCACAGGTGGGCTGTCTCCTGTGTCCACGTCATGGACGCACAGGTGAGTCCTACCCGGGACAAGGGAGAACAACGAAGAGTACTGTCCCAGGACCTGGCGGCAGTCCTCCTGCTGTTCAGGAGTTAGAGATGGGGAGAGAATCACTCCCTCCACCGACCCATCCTTCTCTTGAGACGCAAACAAATCGGGGAGAGGCTCGCTTTCCGCGTCCTCTGCTCCGTCAGTCACCATCATCAAGATGACTTCGGGCCTCTCGTGGTGGGGTTTGAGGCGGTTGGCGTGCAGCACCCGTAGAGGCTGACGAGGGGTCTTCAGGTCCACCAAGTAGGTAGCCTTACCCTTCTTCTCCAACACCTCAAAGGGTCCTGACCAGCGATCCTGGAGGGCGCTAAGCTCTCCTGGTTCGATCACCCACACCTTCTGGCCAGGCTCCAACTCCACCGGGTGAGCATTGTGGTCATACCACGCCTTCATCACTGCTTGGCTGGCTTCCAAGTTGTCAGAAGCTTGCTTCCACAACTTAGCCATTTGGCTCCGGAAGGCCAGCATGTAGCTCACCACGTCCTGGGGAAGCTTTCTGGGAGTTCTTTCCCATCCGTCTCTCACCAGGTTGAGAGGTCCACGTACAGGGTGCCCATACAGAAGCTCGAAGGGGCTGAAGCCCACTCCCTTCTGTGGCACTTCCCTGTAAGAAAAGAGTAGACAGGGTAGGAGGACGTCCCATTTCCTCCGCAGGCTTTCAGGCAGACTTCTGATCATGCCTTTCAAGGTTTTGTTAAACCTCTCCACCAGACCATTGGTCTGGGGGTGGTAAGGAGTTGTGAACCGGTAGGTCACTCCACACTCCTTCCACATCGCCCGCATGTACGCTGACATGAAGTTGGTCCCCCTGTCGGACACAACTTCCTTGGGAAAACCCACTCGGGTAAAGATTCCCATCAGGGCCCTTGCCACAACAGGTGCTGTTATGGTCCTCAGAGGTATTGCCTCTGGGTACCGTGTGGCATGATCCACCAGAACCAGGATAAACCTGTGACCAGCTGACGTAGGCGGATCTAACGGACCCACAATGTCGATGCCCACCCTTTCAAAGGGGGTGCTAACGACAGGAAGTGGTTCCAGGGGAGCTTTCAGCTTCACCCCTGTTTTCCCACTGGCTTGGCAAGACACACATGTCCGGCAGTAGGTATCGGACGACACTTTCATTTGAGGCCAATAAAAGTGTGGGACAAGACGGGCGAAGGTCTTGTCTTGCCCCAGGTGTCCTGCCAATGGGATCTCGTGAGCCAACTCCAGAAGGAAGGCTCGATAACGTTGAGGGACTACCAAGGCTCGTGACGATCCGTGTAGGGGTGCCTTGGGTTCACTGTAGAGGAGGCCATCCTCCCAGTAAACACTGTAGTTCCCTTCAACGTTCCCTGCTGCCTGGGCTTGGGCCTGACGCCTTAGCCCCTCAAGGGTAGGGCACTCCCTCTGGCCCTGGCAGAATTCCTCCCTGGACGGGCCCAGTTTGGTAACGTCCCCCACCGCAGACTCCTGGTCCACCACCTCCGGTGGCCTATCCGTCCTACGGGGTGTGGACGCCGAGGCAGGCTCCTCCTGTCCTCGGTTCTTCCCTTGACTGGCAGCTGGCTGGGCCTTTGTTCCAGGCTCCAGCCGAAACGAACTCCCTCTCCGGGTAGTCGCGGACCCTGTGCTCACACAGGCCCAGTCAGGTGTACCCAGCATCTCAGTATGAGTCCGGTATTCCACCTCCTTCCAAGCATTGTGCTCCATGTCATTCCCCAGTAGACAATCGTCTGGCACGGCAGGGCTTACGGCAACTCGAGGTGAACCTGCAACCCCCCCCCCATTCAAAGGGAACCTCGGCCACTGGATAGTGGCCTGTTCTGCCGTCAGCCATCGCGGCTGGGTGGAGTACATCGGGAATTACCTGCTCTGGAGACACCAGTTGACTACGTACCATAGTCATACTGGCTCCTGTGTCTCTCAGAGCCTCCCCTCTTTGGCCGTTGATGGTGACCCACTGCCCATACTTTACGGTATTTGCGGGCACCTGGATCTTAGGAACCATCTCCCGTTCTCCCAGGGACACTAAAGTGACACCCGCCCACTCCCTTCCCTTAGTTAAGGGCATCTCCTCCCCGAGCACTGCACTAGCTACTCCGGGGGTCTTTCCTCCAATGGGAGGGGGTGGTCGTTTCAGGCACTTCGGATCTCCCTTATAGTGTCCAACGCCACCACACTCGTAGCAATGGACAACCCTTGGCTGCTGACTCTGGCCAGGATTAGGGTTTCTGGGTGGGTTAGCCCTAGGGGTGAATCCTGTTCCCTTCCCTTGGAAGTTATTTTGGGGGCCTTTGGAGAACTCCTTTTTCTTTTCCCCTCCCTCTTTCTTCTGAGGGGCGCCCTGTCCGGCCTTTTGAGTATCCCCTCCAGTCCCCCTTGTGAACACCCGGGTACTAGCCCAAATGTCCGCCTCCTCAGCAAGCTTCCGGGGACTGGTCAGCTTGCTATCCACCAGGTGTTGACGCAGTTCAGGGAAACATTTCTCGGGCAGGTGTTCCTTCAGTACTAGATCAAACAACCCCTCGTAGTTCCTTACTTCACTGCCCTGAATCCAACCCTCTAGTGCCTTCTTTGCATAGTCCAGGAAGTCCACCCAATTCTGTGTGCCCAGTTTGTGACTACCCCTGAACTTCTGTCTGTACTTTTCGGGTGTTAGTCCAAACTTTCTTATGAGCGCCAGTTTCATGGTGGGGTAGTGGGTCTGCTCATCCTCCTCGAGGGCCAATAATGCATCCCTACCAGCTGGAGGCATGTACTTGTACAATCCCCCTCCCCAGTACTTCTCTGGAACCCCATGGGCCCTTAACGAGACCTCATAGGCCGCTAGCCACTTGGCGATATCGTCACCCACCCCATAGCTAGCTACTATGTCCTTTGGCAGGTAGGGTTTGGGTTCCCTGGTGTACTCTCGTTCTTCGCTGCCACCGTTAGGTACAGGGTGTGCCCCGATTCTCAGGATCTGAAGATCTATCTCTTTCAGCCTTATCTCATGAGCCATCCTCTGTTCCTCCTTCTCTTTCTCCAGCCTTGCTAAGTCCCATGTGAGCTGTCTTTTCTCCCTCCGGCCTGTTAACTCCACATCAGACAAGCCACCGCTAGAGCCACTGCTGCCCTTCCTAGAAAGTGTCCTGGGCCCCGCTAACAGGTTCCCCACCTCAGGTTGGTACAAACCAGCTCCCTCACTGTCGGGCTCTCTATCCCTGTCCTCCTCCTCAGCCTTGCTTTCTCGGCGTGCCTCCCCCCAAGCCCTTAAGCTGGTTTGGAGTGCACCCTTCTTTGCTCCTGGGGGACAATACACCCCCTCCCGCTGACAAAACTCCCTGAGTTGGGCCACAGTGTACGTTTCTAAATTCTCCAGTACAAACTCCATCTTGCCCACTCAGGTCAGAGGACAGTTATTTGCAGTAACTATGCAGGGGGGTACCTTATATAATACCTCCTCCCACCACCAGAGTAAATTTGGAAAAACAAAAACTCACAATTAGGAAGGCCGCTTTGAGAAAACTCCCGGTGTAGGCCTATGGACTACCCACAGTTATTGTTGAGTATACGTAGGCACAGCTCTATCCCACCACTGAACACCAATTATGTTGGAAATACTCCACTCCCACACCGGAAAGGGTGGTGGTAACGGGGTCTTTCCAGACATACACAGTGGTAGCTTGGCTCAAGTGGTCAGGGGTCAGGCACCGTGTTAAGCATACGCAATACCCATACAATAACCATGCGTGCATCCGTTCCAAAAACGACACTACACCTTAAAAATTATGAAAATATCTCTGTGTTTATCTTCTTTTCTCTTAGTTGCTGATTAAATAAATAATAATACAATCACAGAACACAAGGCTTCTCCTTAAAAAGTGCAGGTCAAATAAATAGTAACACTTTACAGGTGCAATAAATAGGTTCAGGTCAAATAAATACTGTGAGGGAATAAATACTGTGCAGAAATAAGTTAGCTCAGGACAATAAATACATTACAGGAATAATTTAGATAAATACAATAAATACAGTACCCTCAATAAATAATACCAGCCAACAATAACATTTGTAAAATCAGATCACATTTAAAATACTATGGGCTGATTTGGCCCAGTCACAGCTTGTGGTTAGATGGATGGCTTGAGGGTGTCTACTCCCTGGCTTGGACAAGGCTGAGGCCTAAACTGAGGTAGATCAAGGGGTGGGGAATTCTAGAGACCTGGCTCCCTCACTCTACACAACCCCTCTGAATTAGTCTCAGCTCACCCCTGGCACAATCAAGCTGGTTCCAGCACCTCTCTAGCCCCTAGGGTAGTCTCTCAGGATTCCACAGGGCCTTAGGCGCCCTCTATTCCACTTACTGCCCTTTTTCTGAAGCTCCGACGCCGCTGGAGTCGTGTCGACGCCGTGAGGCGGTTCCGCTTCGATGTCGGCGGCCTCGGCGCAATGTCAGTTCTTGACGACGCCGGTAGGCGGTTCCGGTTCGATGTCGGCGGCCTCGGCTCGATCTCGTCCTCCGGTTCGATGACGTCGGGCAGTCTTGGCTCGATGTCGACTTCAGGTGGCTCCGGTCCGATGGCGACCTCAGGTTCGATGACGTCGGCCGGCCTTGACTCGATGTCGACTTCCGGCGGCTCCGGAGTGCGATCCCCACTCCCGACCTCCGGTGCTCCTCTCCTCAGGTTCCGGCGACTCCGGAGTGCGATCTCCACTCCCGACCTCCGGCACGCTTCACCTCAGTCTCCGGCGACTCCGGAGGGCGGACTTCACTCCCCCGTCGACGCCGCTCACTCGACCTCGGGTGACTTCCTCCTCGACTTCTGGTACTCTCTACGACCTCCGTCGGCGCCCTCTCTCGACCTCTGGCGGCTCCGGGTACGACGTCTGCTTTTCCAGTCAGCGCCGCTTCTCCACCTCGGGCTCCGGGTCTCTAGGCTTCTCGACGTCTGACTCCAGGAAAACCAATAATCAGGTCAGGACTTTGCTGTTCTTTGCTTCTAAGGCCTGTTCCTGCTGTCCAGGTCCTTAAGATGGTCTTTCTTGCTTCTTCCCACACAGGGCTCCAGGCTGGGCTCAGTCAGTAGGGACTAGTATCAAGGGTGGGTTTATGGACCCCACTCCAGGCACAAGTTTCCACCCCTGCTGCCTCACTCCTTCCTCCTTCAGGTTTCTGCTCCTCTCTCCTCACCAGTCAGGTGCCAACTGCCAGCTCCAACTGCCAACTCTCTGTCTTAGCTTCCCAACATTCTAAACCGCCTCCAACTGTCACAGGGCTCCAGAATGTTGCAGAAGGTTCTAGTAGGTTCCAGTGGGCTCTGATGATGTCACAGGTGGCCACCATTTTGTGCTCCAGGCCCTCCGACAGAAGGTCCAGGGGTAGATAAAATGGCTCCCTGAATCTGCATCAATACTAAAAAGTCTGGTGGTTCCCAAAAAGGAAAAATACTAACAGGGCTTGAGGCAAAAGTGGGACAAAATAAATAATGGAGAGGAGGGACCACCCAAAGGGCTGACAGGTCTAACACCAAGGAATAACAGATCTTAATGCAAAGGATGACCCATCGAGAGATGACCCCTTTTTGCACACCCGACCTTTCTTGGTGCCCACTGAGCCAAGAAAAAATTCATCGTCCAACTGGAATTGTTTTGTGCGATCCAGATAAAACGATAACGCACTTTTGCATAAAGACGGTGGAGTTTTTCCTCCTCCTTGGAAGGATGCGGGGGCGGGAAGAAGGTGGGCAAAGTGATGGTCTGTCCTATGTGGAAAGAGAAAACCACTTTGGGTAGAAAAGAAGGCCTAGTTCAAAGGACAACCTTGTCTGGATGGACAGCAAGGAAAGGAGGTTTCGAAGATAGAGCCTGAAGCTCACTCACCCTGCGAGCAGCGGTGATGGCAACCAGAAAAGCAGTTTTTAAAGTAAACAGTCTGAGAGGACAATTATGTAGTGTCTCGAAAGGAGCGCACATAAGGTAAGTTAAGCCAACATTCAAGTCCCACTGCGCCATTACGAAAGGAATAGGAGGAAAAAGGTGAGTAATGCCCTTAAGAAACCTATTTACAATAGGGGACTTGAAAAGAGAAGGCTGATCAGGAAGGTGAAGAAATGCCAAAATGGCTGATAGATAGCCTTTAAAGGTACCTAGAGCAGAGCCCTGCTGTGCCAAAGAAAGTAAGAAGAGGAGAACCTCGTAAAGAAGGGCAGAAAGGGGATCCACAGCCTTTGCTGCGCACCATGCCACAAATGTGTTCCATCTACAGGCATATACTGTTTTAGTTGAAGGACGCCTGGCTGCCCAGATGACATTACAGACTTCGGGAGGAAGGTCGAAAGCTGTCAACTGCCGCAGCTCAATCTCCACGCAAGGAGGTGGAGGCTGTACAGGTTCGGGTGGAAGACCGTCCCCTTCGCCTGCGACAGAAGATCCTCCCCAAGAGGCAGTCTGATCGGAGGATCGATTGCCATGTTCAAGAGCTCGGGATACCGACTGCCAGGAGCGAGCCGGCCTTCAACAGCCAGTCGTCGAGCTTGGGGAAGACTGGAACCCCTGATCTGCGCAGATGAGCTGCGACCACCGCCATCACTTTAGTTAACACCAGAGGGGCGCTGGTACAGCCAAGTGGGAGCACGGTAAACTCAAAGTTCTCATGGCCTACCGTGAAGCGTTGGTAACACCAATGGGTCGACAAGACAAGGATGTGAAAATAAGCGTCCTGCAAGTCCAACGCTACCATCCAGTCTCCAGGATCGAGGGCAGACAGGACCTGACCAGTGTCAACATTTTGAACTTCTCCTTCCGGAGGAAGCGGTTGACGTTCCTGAGATCCAAGATAGGACGCAGGCCCTTGTCCTTCTTGGGCACCAGAAAGTAGTGGGAATAACAACCACTGCCTACTTCTGGGGCAGGAACTCGCTCAATGGCTCCCTTGGCCAAGAGAGCCGTTCCTTCCTGTTGGAGAAGGGCCAAGTGATCCTCTGACATGCGATCGAATTGAGGTGGCATGGATGGAAGGGTAGTCTTGAAGAGGAGGGAGTAGCCTCTTCGGACTAGCTGCAAAACCCACCTGTCCGACGTGATGTTGAGCCAGTGAGGGATGTAATGACGGATCCTGCCACCCACGGGCGAAAGGGTGGCCCTGAAAGGGTGGACTAGGAGGGCCTGGAGGCTGCAGCAGAGGGGGCACTGGTGGATTGGCCTGCCCGCTGGCCCCCAGACCCACGGCGGTAAGTCCCACGTCCCTGGCCGCGCAGAGGCTGGACAGCTTGCGCAGGCCTGTGGCTCTGGGCAGAACGTGGTGGGGCACCCCTTCCGTAGCCACGAAAGGGGCGAAAAGCAGACTGCGCTGGGCGAGAGGTAGAGGCGAGGCCCAAGGATCTGGCCGTAGCCCTGGAGTCCTTAAAGCGCTCAAGCACATTGTCTACCTTGTCACCAAACAAGTGACAGCCATCAAAGGGCATGTCCAAAAGTGTAGCTTGGACATCACCTGAAAAGCCAGTGGACCTCAACTAGGCATAGCGTCTCAGGGCTACTGATGTTGAAATTGTCCTGCCCAGTGAGTCGGCAGTGTCCAGCCCATATCTTATGACGAACTTCGCCTCTCCATTCGGCAACTGCATGGGTGAGCACGGTCCGGGCCTCCTCCAGGCACTGTGGCAGCACCTACCCGACTGTGTCCCACACCAAGTGGGAGTAACGGCCCAAGAGACATGCGGTGTTCACCGACCACAGTCCTAAGCTGGAGGAAGAAAACATCTTCTTCCCAAGGTGGTCTAGCTTCTTGGATTACCTATCAGGTGGTGCGGTAGGGAATGGGCACTTGAAAGTCGAGGCTAGGACCACCAAGCTCTCAGGGGTGGGGTGTTGGGAGAGAAAAATGGGGTCGCCCGGGGCCAGGCAGTGGTGTCGAGCAATCATCCTATCCACAGGAGCACCTATGTTGGGCTTGGACCTAGTACCCAAAAGGATGTCCGTGAGGGCCTCATTGAACGGCAGCAGGGGCTCCGAGGAGGCCACTGCCAGTTGAAACACCGCGTTCAGGTTAGTCCTGACCGTCACCGTAGGAAGCTCAAGGTTCAAGGCCTCAGTCGCCCTACGCAACACCACTGCATATGATGCACCCTCCTCCGTAGCCACGGTAGGGGAAGATAGCATGCCAAGGTTTGGGGAGGTGTCCAGACCACTGGCCTCACCCAATTCCTCTCTCCAGTCAGGTTCTTGAAACTGGTCTGCTAGAGGGTCCACAGACCCCTCCCAGTCCTCCTCACCCTTCTCTGGTAGCCACTCAGGGTAATAGGGAACAACAGGGGAGAACAGTGGTACAAAAGTACAGGTAGGCGCTAGTCCCGACATCGGTCGACAGCGGTCCAGCTCCGTGTCCACATCGAGGGGGGAGGCTGGGGTCGACGTTGGCTGGAGACACAAACGGCGTCGGAGGAGGTGTCACCACTGGATTAGGCGCCAGAAGAAGTCTCACGAGGATGACCGACACCGATCCGGATCCAGGCCTTGATCCCTGGGAGCCCAGCGGCACCAGAGCCGGATCCACTAGCATCGAAGGCCTAGAGCCCCCAGCCGAGACCGCGGGCCCGAAGGCTCGCCGGCAGAGTCGGGCTGGCCAAAGATCAAGTGGAGGGCTTCGTAAAAACTACGAAGCAGGGCAGGGGTTGCCCTGGAAAAGGAGGAAAGCTCGGGGGCGACCCAGCAGGCTCCGCGACCACCTTCCTCAAACCGCATTGCGTCGGCCGACGGCCAGGGAGAACACGAAGAGCGACAATGCTTCTTCGCCTTCTTTTTGTGCTTCGACTTACCCGAAGACTTCAACGATGAGTGGTGTTGATGGCTCCGCAACCGGTCCCGCGACCTCCCTCTTGACTGGGACCTCGAGCGACCCGGAGCGGACTGCTGGGTCTCGAGAAACTTTCGAGACCGCTCCGGCAAAGACTTCGGATTCATGGCCCGGCAGTCGGAGCACGACTCCAAACACCAAAGGCACACGAGGTGCGGGTCCATTACCGATATCAATTTGTGACAGGAGTCGCAAGCCTTGAAGCCAGTTCAAGGACGGGACATCCCTGCGTGCACCAGGAGTCGAACTACTCGAAAAGAGGTCGACAAAAAGTCACAAAAAGAGAGTCAAAAAGTGACTCGAGGTACCGTTCTCTCTGGATCTGTGCTGGCTGGAGCGGACAGCAAAAGAACTGACGTCAGCGCGCAAGGGTGGCGTCTAAGTAGACCGCGCACTTTAACTGTTCTTTCTGAAGAGGGAGCAGTATTTCTTTTTGGAGCCAGCTCTGATTGAAAAAAAGTAGCGTTTCTTATAACGCTTGCTCGGTCGGAGAATCATCTCAAAATTGGGTTTTGACTCCACCCCCGAGTGGAGTGGTGTGCACACCCGGGAATGAGCTCTTAGGAGACTAGTGTCTCCATTTATTTTTGATTCAAGAGAAAACTCAACTGAAGGCGCTTGGATTCCGAAGTTCGTTGTCTTTGTCACAAAAAGACAGTAAGAACTTTCTACAGAGAGACTTGTTTCAGTAATGCTTAAGAGGTGTTACAACCAATGTTGTTGATATTGTAAAATCATCTCCTGCAGTCTACAGAACTCAACTAACGCTCCTCCTAGGAGCTGACATTTCCTCTACCAACCTTTGTTATATTTTCTTTTAGTGTTGAACTGTGAATTTTGTATTTTAACTTCAAAAAGATTTCATCTTACTTCACAAAAGAGAGAAGCAAGCCTCCCTAACAATTCAGCTAGTGGAGTGAAAGAAAAGGCACAAATGTGAATGAATGATTGCAGTCAGAGTAGGTAGGGCATATTAATTTGATTGTTCATTATTCTCCTTGCTGCCTTCCTGATTAAGAAAGACGTACAATTAGGGCTCCCGGTTTTATGGTATTTATTTTCTTGACATTTCCTTCTGTATTTATCCATATTTATTATGGGGTTTGTGAAAAAAATAAAGCTGAACCTGGTACATTTCCACATTTATTTAACCAATAAATATGCAGTCATGCGTCAACGCCTGCCAGGTTTCAGTGATAAGAACATACGCAGAAAATAAATCAATGCACTTATATGAAAATATGCACATTTCAGTATCAGCCTTGTGCATATCTATTGCTGTTTAAGCATTTTTCCTAGAATTCCTTTCTTTTTTAACCCTGTTACCTATCAATCCACACAGTTATTGGCCTGGCAGTCAGGGTAAATCATATTTAGAATCACTTAGAAAGCACTGAATTTCCATTTTTATCCACGTTTAAAAATAAATACAGAGAAGAAAATAAATGGTTTTCTGTCTGAATTTATCTGTAAAAATCAGTAAAAACAGAAACTAGGGAGAATAAATACAGACTAGAAAACCAACTAATATCCCAAACGAAAGCTCAGACAGGATTCCTAAACCTGAAGCGGTCTCTATCTCATCCGAGTCCACTTTTCCTCTTATGGGTGTCAGTGCAGTTTATGAGTTCAAGTCTGCGCAGGCACCTAAGGGGATTGAAGAAACAGCATCTGCTCCCTTTGGAGTTCTAGCACTTTAAGTTAAGTTTGTGACAAGGACCATCTATTAACACTAGAGAATGAGTGCAGGAAGTTTGTGGAGGCTTTTTTGAGACATATAAGCACGCTTTTCTTGGGCAGTTACTATTTTAATGTCTCATATGGTCAATTCACCAGAATTGCTATACTTTTTTATTTGAACTCTTATTACTAAGTAGGTGTCCAGCACCTGGCAGTACCTTAATCAAACATAATTACATACTTTTACATTTTTGTCATCTCAGCATTGCTATTATTGGTGTACAAACAATATTTGAAAGTGAAAATGCTTAAGGATTCCGTGGCTTTTGCAGTCCCCTCAGCCTTACAAGTTTTTTTTTCCACCACAATTTTTGTCTCATAGTATTTTCACTCATCATGATTTCACACTACTGAATAAAGCCGATGGTGAGTAAACGGGTTTGAAATCTTATTGTTTTTAGAGTCTAGTGCGGACACAAAATCTGTAGCTCTTGACCAGAGGTGTGTGGGTAGGTGGTTGGGTGGGGGATAGCGGCAGATGCTGACTGGAGTAAGATCTTTGGAGACCTCAACAGGCATGCATTACAGGACCACACATGATGTGCATGAGAGGACTTGGGCAATAATTCATACTTACTGTCTGAAGAAGAGTAGCATGCTATGCTTTGAGACACGTTATATCCTAGTTCTGTAATTGTTAAAGGCCTTGGCTGAGACTAGTCTCATAGGATGCACACACACATGGATGCAGGAAGATTCCTACCCTTACAGCTCACGAACAGCAGCATGTTATTTTCTTCTTTTGGAACGCAGTATTTTTGTCCATTAGAGCAGTGCATTTTCTGACAATATATTAAATAGAAGTTTGGTTTTGAGTGAAACATTCTTTCTCTCAGGTTTATAATATCCAGGCTATAGGCATATCTAAAGGTAATGGGTCACGTGCCTGAGCAGAGAAAATGAACCATCTTCCTATGTATTTAGTGGTGAGGTCAAGCAAATAAATATATCCCTACCAATAAATGTAGTAAGCATTCTATAGCATTTAGTCCATTATTTTCCTAACTCAACGTCAGCGCACCGGTGTGAGAAGTTGGCCTGGCATTTGCTGGTCACTAGTTATAGTGGCTACCTTGCACCAGTCCAATTCGACTCTTATGGTAGATAGGTTTAAGACAACCTTTTAAAGAAAGCTATCCTAGTGGTAGCTGTGGAGAGCAGCCTTCAGGCCAAGTCTCTGAGGAATGTAAAGCAGCTTGTTTTACCTTATAATCTCTTGAATTACCAAATGAAAGGACACCACACAGGTATATATATCAAATATATATGTATTTATTTCTAGACACACTCTACTAATCTCTTTATGAGATTAGAAGTCAGGAACACATTCAAATATCAACGTTTCACAATAAGTTAAGCACAAATATGGCTGGGGCCCTAGGGGCGTACCAGACCATATACTAAAAAAGAGGTTTAGGAAAGTCGACTTACAGAGGGACAAGGCCTAGGGCCTGTAGAATCGCTGGGGCTTCACGAATCCACCCAAGGCAGGAAAGTAAAAGACCCAGGGGAGACGCGTGCAGTGTGAGAACACAGCCACGGGTTCCCTATTGATTTCAATGGAGCAAGTCGCGGTTGGATTTTTAAAGTTTTAGGGTACATCGAGGAAGTCTACAAGCAAGCCACTTACAAGGTAAGTAATTCGAGGGCCAACACACACCAGGGCACCGGGGTGCACGAGTTCCCTCACCCAGGGAAACCGGGTGCATAGGTGTCTTTTGGTGTCTGGTCGCGTCGCTGTTTTCTATGGAAGCCAAAGAAGATTTGCTGCTTGCAAAGACTGAACAAGTGTCCGGTGGAATCCAAGGCTGGATTCAAGATGAAGATGACCTGACAGCAGAAGGGACAGTGTTCACAGTCACTTGCCAGTGATCCGGGCCAGGAAGATGGATGCCCACGGAAGTCGGGTGATTTTTTGGGCCCGTATCAGATCGACCCCAGAGCTGTCCTTTTATGCAGCAGCCTTTAGCGATATCATCCAAGAGGACATAGGCCAGAGGGTCAAATGGATCTCCAATTTGAGGTGTCTATTATCTGACATAGGTCTAGGGGAGGCATGGGTTAGCCAGACCCGCCTCCCAAACAGGTTATAAAAAAAGCTTATTGGAATTGGGTGGAGGGGGTTCAAGAGACCAATGCGGACAGGGGAACCCTCACTGAGCGGTTCATGGAACACAAGCCTGTTCGGAAGTTGGAAGCATATCTTTATTTGATCCAAACTCCTAGAGATAGGTCCCTATATATGAAACTGAGAATCAGAACTCTTCCTATTAATGATTTAATAGCGAGCTGGAGGGGGATCGATCGATTGGCTTTAGTAACAGCAGCAGCGCCATGCCCAGGATGTGGAGCTCGTACCGAGTCCATTGCCCACTTTATGTTTGCTTGCCCAATTTACAGACACATCAGAAGCAAGTGGTGAAGACCTGTTTGTATATTGCTGGGCTCAAGAAATTATCTGTCTGTTTTACGTGTTCTCAGGACAGATATTACCTCCCTCACTGTGATCTGCGGGGTGGCGAAATACCTGGGATGCGCATGGGTGCTACGTTCAAAGTTTTTGACACTAAAAAATATGGATTAGGCCTATACTAACTGTTTTGCACTATACTGATGTATATTACTTTTATGATACTTAAATTTTAGGGGTTTTTCCCCATTTCTTTTATTTTTCGTTTTTTATATAAAATGGATTTTATCTTTTAATTTTAATTTGTAAATGAATTGTTATTGCTAGTTCTATATCAAATTACTTCCATGAATTGTATAAGGATTGATTCTGCTTTATGATATATTTTGTATCGAATAAAGCTTCTATCTATCTATCAAATAAAGTCAGTGGTGCAGACCAGCAAGGTCTGAGGGACTCACCCAGCGAGAGTGAGGGCAGGCCTGGAGCAACCAGGGAAGCCCTTTGGTTCGATAATAAAGTCCTCAGGGGACCCACAAGCCAACGGGCAAGGGATTGCGAAGACGCCTCGTGAGGAAAAGCTATACAGGAGCCCACGGTCACTCGGGACGGGGTAGGCCTCTGATTTTCGGTGCACAAACTGCTGGAGGCTTGGGCCACAAATGGTCCAATGCACAAGTTCGTAGAACGTCGTGAAGGGGTTGCGCTCGACAATAGTGCAAGGTACCCGGGTATTGCTGTTCCTCGTCACTCGTGGGGTCCACTCGCTTTAGCTCTGCTGGAGACTCACAATGGCCGTTGAGAAGTCAGGAAATCCACTTCTGGGGCTGCAGGGACTTCGGACTCCAGCAGGAGGGGGAAAGTTTGCGACCGTTGATTCAAGTTTTTGGTGCCTGCCAAGCAGGGGAGTCACTCCTAGACTCCAAGTGAGATTCTTCCGTCTTCCAAAGGTAGTGGAACGTCGAAGGACCAGGATTCTTCTTGTAAAGCGTCGTCCAGGGATATCTAGTTTGCAATGGCAAGGGTTCCCTATCTTATACTAAAAGAAAGGGAGGGACTAGCTCTATGACCACTCCTCTGGGAGGGTCAGGGGAGTGAGTGGTTACACCCACTTCCCTTTGTCCAGTTTCGCGCCAGTGCAGGGACAGGTAGCCCCTGAACCGGTTTGAGCTGGCATATGCACAGAGGAGCCTACTGCTCCCCCAGTGCAGGACTTCAAAGCACTTTAACCTCTTCCATGCTCATGACGTCTCCCGGCCGTCATGAGTCACGATGGGCGTGTGCGGACGACGGCTGGGAGACGTCATGACCACGCCCACGAATGGAATGTCCAGCACTGCGGCAGCGCTGTGGCAGAATTTGCGCCGCAGCGAAGAGGCTAGGAGTGCAACCACCCAGCCCCAATACACTAAATCCTGTCTGGAAGGTGGGGACACCTCCCTGTGACAGGATGCCTATTGTTGGGCCTCCTCCACTGCGAGGTTCAGTCAGCAGCAGGAGGGCAGCCCAGTGTCTGTGCTGGTGGCATCCATTTTGTGATTCCAGGGCTCTTTCAGATTTCTACCGTGTTTCCACAGTGGGTACATGTCGTCCCCTCTAGAAGGGTGGGATCATACTCCCACACCAGTTACTGGTGTGGGGGGTATGATTCCAAGTTGTTTGACACCAAACACGAAATGTTTTGATGCAGTCATTCCAAAGTTAGCATTTACCGGGAGGTTATAATGCACTTAAGAGTATATGGTTTAACCGCATCCACAAACAGCCACAGGGAATAGACCCTGCCAGCTGCAGAGGGGTCCTGCTCATGCAGAGGCACCCCCTGACATTGTAAACCAAGCACCCTGCCCTCAGGATTGATAGGGCCTGCCTTAGGGGTGACTGATAGGTTTATATGTGTGTGTATGGTGAGATATAGGAACCTATACCTCAGTGAGGAGGGCTAACACTACCTCACCCAGGCTGCAGTAGCAGGCCTGTGGTGTCAGATTTAGTCTGCTTCCCAGGGGTGGCATAATACATGCTTCAGCCCCTGGTAGGCCTGTGAAGTACCTATGCCCTTGGTACCTAAGGCACCATATACTAGGGGCTCATAAGGTACCACAGTATCCAATCACTAGTGCATCTAATATGCACTCCAAGTTATTTAGAGAGAACAGAGAGACTGGAGCCCCGATTAGCAGGGAGCCAGCCAGACTATAGCCAGAAACCAGTGTTAACATCAGAAAAAAAGTGGGGGCAACATAAGTGCAGATCCTACTCTCCTACAGTTGGCCAACCAGACTAGCGGCACCATCAGCAGGAGCCATATATTTCTTCTCCAGCCTCGGAAGAACAGGGATGACGGTAGCTGAAGACTGCATCACCTTAATCCCCTCACTCCATACATGTTCCACAATCGGGATAGAACGGACAGACTTTTTAAAGGGTTCTTTAAAATCATAAAGAAAGCATTCCGATTGTTCAGAAGGTATGGGAAGGTCAAACCGTTTGGAAGCCCTCTCCATGAGGTTATGGAAACCTCCAATGTCCGCTGGAGGAGAATCCACAAGATCCGGCGACGGTGAAGCGGGATCTGGAATGACGTAGTCGTCCCCTTCCCTATCTGGGGCTTGTCAACGTCGATGTAGTCATCATCGTCGTCGACATTGAAACTGGCATCATCGACGTGCCCGTCGACGGAGCAGGAACCAACGTCAGGTGCATCTTCGATGTCGTCGTCGTACCTGAAGCTGTCATTGTCGACGGACGGATTTTCTTCTCAGTTTTCCCCTCTGGAGGTACTGAAGCTGTTTTTTTTAACAGTTTTTGTTTCCCAGATGGTGGAGGGGAAACAGAAGGCCCCTGGCTCGTCTTTTGAGTAGAAAGTACCTCAGAAACCAGTCCTTCCCGCTCCTTTGCAACTCGGTGAGGAGATTTTAAGGAACTGCGCCTGTCAGACCTATCAGAGGTCTTTTGCAAGGCCTTAGCAGGGTGGTCAGCTGAAGTTGAAGGAGAAGACCTACCACTTTTTTGGGATCTCCTCGAAGACGTTGCAGAGGCGGTCTCATCGCTGTCACTGGATACAGTCTCTTTTCGTGACTTTAGCTTTTGTAGCCAGGTTAGCAAACGTCCCTAGCGGTCTCTAAGGGTCTTTGATGAAAAGGACCGGCAGATCTTACAGTCCGTGGCCTTGTGGTCAGGGTACAAGCAATACATGCAATCTTTATGCTTGTCTTCCACATAAAGCCTTTTCTTTGAACAAGTGGCACAAGCTTTAAATAAAGCTTATTTCTCCTTGTCTGACATCCTGAAGAGAAATAGCAGTGAAAGATGAAAAATCCAGATGTTGAAGAGAAATCTGAGCAGAGCTCAGTGGAGACTCCCTTAGCACAACGTGCGGTAGAAAATCTGAGGCTCTGAGACTCTCTCAGTGAGGTTCTATGGGGTGAGGCTAATCTGATTGGTTGTTGCTTTAGTTTGGTCTCTTTTACAAAAAGAGGTGGATATGCTACAAAATGAGATGAGGCCTAGGCCTTTCTTTCTCTTTTGTATATACTGCTATGTTATTTTTCTATTTACAGAGACTCCCATTCCGACGACGGGGAATGATACAAGCTATGGGAATCTATGAAAGTTCCAATACTGGAGTAAATAAGTGTTCTGCAAGTCCAACACTACTATCCAGTCTTCTGGATCCAGGACAGATAGAACCAGGGTCAGTGAGAGCATCCTGAATTTATACTTACTCAGGAAGAAATTAAGAGGCCAGGGAATCTAAAAATGGATGAAGGCGTCTGTCCTTTTTCGACACTGGAAAATAGCAGGATTAACATCTGGTTCCTATTTATGAGGTCATGATTTTCTTGATGGCTCCTTTCGCCAAAAGGGGCAAAACTTCCAGCAGTAATGACAAGTGGTCATCCGAAAGCCGCTCTGAAAGGTGAAACATGCTGTGGATCAGAAAGGAATGGCAGGGTGTGTAACCCTGTTGAACTATTTGCAGGACCCACCTGTCATGTTATGGCCTGCCACCTTTGGAGAAAATGAATGATTCTGCCTCCCACATGGGGGTCGTGGGCCTCTAACTGCAAACTGAAGTGGAATGGAGGCTGCTGCCATAGAAACAGGCGACTGGGAGTTTGCTTTCCCTGCAGCCCTGGACATAGTCTGCAGGATCCTCAACCCTGACCTCGAAAGGACTGGGGTGCCTGCTGCTGGGGTTGTAGGCCTTGGTGTTGTGTGGAAGCAATGCCACAAAAAGGACAGAATTGTTCAGGATACTGCCAAACATTCACAACATCATTTCCCTGAATGCCTCAATCTGTTGTGGTATGACAGACAGCTCTGGAATTTCAGGTGCATCACGATCAGCTGCCGAAATGGCCTTTCAGCGTCGGACCAGGAGCAGGAATGAGGGGCACCTTGATGTCCACACGACTTCCCAAAGGGAGAGTGGCATTGCTGGGATAAGGCAGGCTTGGACTTCTTATATTCTTTTGGCACTTCAACTTACCCGAAGACTTGGACCACGATGAAGACCTGTTACGGGAATGACCCCGAGAGCAGGAACGGGTCAATGATCTTGACTGAGTGGGAGTGGGCGTATGTGACTTCCTACAGTGTTCTGTGACTCACAGTTCGGCTTTACAATCCCAGATTGCCTTTGGATGCATAAAGGCACACTTCCCACATGACCTGGAGTTGCGCCCCGAACTCATACACCAGAAACACACCTCGTGGGGATCTGTCACAAACATCTATTTGCAACAGTCCCTACAAGGTTTACACCCTGCAATTTTAGGAAAGAACATGTTCCCTTACACACTAGAAAAGAATGTTGAGGAAAAAAGTGACGAGAAAAAGTTAGAGGCTAAGTTAGATCCAAGTATGAAGGAGCAGAAAGAAAAGTACTGATGTCAGTAAGCTTGGGTGGCAATTATATGCTGCTCCAACCATCAGCAGAGTCGGCACGGAGCCGCACGGCACCACCTACCTCCACGCAGCAACTATGCTGAAAAATCTTCCGGACCCAGTTTGGCACCTGGGGATATCCTGAAGGTGAGGAAACTACAGTTGGAAGTACCCATCAGAAATTCTTTTTCAGAATTGTTTTTAGTAAATACATTTTGTGGCTGCATCTTTTTGCCAATGTCTTTGACCACACTGAACTGTAGCGAATTCTTCGCTGGCAAAGTAAGTATACTGATAAATGGATTATATCATTTTTCAAAATGTTTTATTTATTCCATTCAGGGGACAGTAAAGTATTTTTATTTTTAATTAAAACCATAAACATTTACAACACAATACGAAAATACAATTTGAAATGATTAAAAAATATGATAAAAATAGACATCATAAAAATAGCAGCTACTTAATGGTCGTATTATGAATGCAACTCCAGAGTCTAATGTTATTGTTACTGGTTTTCCATACCAAAATGCAGAGATATTGGTGCAGACCGTGCTATAAAGTGCAAAAAAAGAAAATAGTCATGGAGACCCGACGCCGCTAGCCGTGAGGCTGCCTTATATTGTCAGAGCTTAGTAATCTTGTTAGGTAGGTATATCACAACAACTTCTATTGACGCTTCCATAGTAAAGTATAACGGTGTTGGTGCCCAGCCACGCTATAAAGTGTAGAGGAAAAGTTATAATACTCTTGTGCAGGTAAAACTGCCACGACCATGTATTCACGCTCCCTTTTACCAGAGCTAAGATGCAGATATATTAATACAGACCGCACCCAAGGAAGCATATATTGAAGAGTGTAACCAACCTATATCGACATCTCAAATTATTTGTTATGCGGATTGCTGAAAAACCGTTTACCCTTCCACTGTCAGCATCCTGTTCACTTTTATAATGAATTTTATAAAAGATACAATCACTAGGGGGGTTTCACCCTTCAGGTAGAATAGTAATGCATGGTGGCACGATCTAATACCATGATCGCAAAAAAAACTCTGCAGCAGAACCTTGCGTTCAGTTAGTAGCGTAGGACATATTGCTAAGATTTGAGTCAGGCTTTCATCCTGTTGGTCACTAAGTCTGCACTTAGAGGCAGAAGGTTATCAGAAGCCCTTTAGGAAGGCATTCAAGCATTTGACACCACCCAAAGCGTATATGAAGCAACTTGACTTTATACAAGTTTTTAAGTAGAACTGTTAAATACGTCTGCGAACTGGGCTATTTATAGGAATTATTAGACATCCATGCATGGCTTTTTCGCTAGCATTTTGTTTGACCCTATTCCATGAAATCCTCTGTTTTTTTCACGCTGATATGAAAGAAGTATGAGGTAGGGACTGATCTGATAGCTGTTTATGCATTAAAGACTTTCAGGGCCAAATTAAAGGCCTGCCTCAAGCGGTTTGTATTTATTTGTAATTTTTTCCGTATCAGGAAACGCAATGTTAGCCTGATCTGAGAGTCTTAGTAGAGACATGTATTTGAGTATGGAGCCATTTTGTACTAGTTCTTAATGGATTAGGCCAAATTCTGACCAGATCGGGACGCAGATCCTTTTTGAGGGAGATGGAAAAAGGAGACCAAAATATTGCTATGTGCAGAGTTGAGAAAGGGCCCTAAACTTTACCTGGAAAGCTTATTTTCCAAAGCTAATAGCTGGAATGAACTTGGCCTTTATAACTGTGAGAAGAGGAGACAAAGTTGGGCTTTGCAACTTATGTTGTAAGGACTGAAACGCTGTAATCAGAGAAGCGATCCTTGGCTTTACTGAATTTACTGAATTTAGATGTAGACGATAAGAAAAACAGTCATGCTGCCAGACCCTGAGGTATTTGTACCTTGACCTTCTAGAGACGGGGAGTCCAACCAAAGACCAGCTTCCTTTCTTTTTAATCTTCCTTCCAAACACTATAACCTGACTTTTTCCAAAGTTGGCAGACGTTTAATTTTCCATGTAGTAGGTGTGAAGTTTGTTCAATAACCTCTGCAGACCTATTCCAGTCAGATTCATGAGCACTACGTCATCTGTGTATTGCAGCAAAGACATCAGGCAATGCCTAAGGCTTGGTGGAAGAGCATTGGCTGCATCTAGGTGTGAGCTTAGACTGGAAATAAAAATATTGAAAACTGTTGGCGCAAGGAAACACCCTTGCTTCAAGCCCCTCTTGATTTTTATTTTAGACGACAGGCCTTGGTTCAGGCCAAGTTTGACCTTTGCCCAGTCATTCTAATGTAATAGTTGGATGGCATAAAGTAAGTTTGTGTGCATATTCCATCCAATTTTCTCCAGAGATGTTTTCTGTTTATGTGGTCAAAGGCCTCAGAAAAATCTACAAAGCAGGTGTACAACAGTTATTTTTTAGAGAAGCATTTCTCCATAATCATGGAAAGCACGACCAAGTTGTCCTTTCTGTGTGCTAAACTTGGCTCTGAATCCCATTTGGCTAAAAGGGATTACATTTTCTCTTGCAGCCTAGTCTTTCAATTTGGACAACAGTAGACAAGCAAGGTATTTTGAATCTGTGTCCAAAAGGGTGATCATACGATAAAAGTCTGGGGAAGCGTGAACAGCATTTCAATTTTTCTCTAACCTGACAGACTATACCCATAAAGACTGACTAGGCCATGCACAGATAATTGAAACCAGACTAGACTAGACTAGTCAGTTCTCCATAAGCAACCTTGGCTGTAAACATGCTGAGATTGGTTTATGTAGGGAGTGTGGAATTGGTGGGGAGCACACAAAGGCTGTTCTGATAAGGAATGAAAATACCATAATGGAAGTGCTGATGGGTTTGGGTTTTGGAAAACTGATAAAAATGTTTTGGCACTGAAGATACTTTTAAAGGTTATGAGTATATCGGACTATTCCATGTGTCCTATTTTATCACGGTACACTGGTCTCATAACAAGAGCATGCCTTTCAGAGAAATACCATAAAAACAACTTCTTTAAGTAACTCCAATCACCGGTCGGTATACTTTTTAAAACGTTTTTATTTTACAAGTTCCTTTCCCGGTAAATATATTAAATTACTCTTCACAACCGTTACATGTAATAATAAATCCAGAAAAATAATACCTTCATATATAAAATATTAGATTAGTAAAAGTCTAAGGCACTTCCTAACAGAGGAAGGTGAAACCTGTGGAGGAATGTAAGTATCTGAATATTTATTGCACCTGGACAGGCATCACAAACAAATGGCAAATGGTCTACTTTGTAGAAAGGGGAACACTGCAGTTCAAATAGGACAGTGTCTCCTTATAAATTACAGAATGTCACTGTAAAACTCTGCTGTGTGCCAAGTGCTACTTTAAAAAGGAATGACTGTTGCACGAAACAGTATAAAACTTATAAGCAGAAAAGTAACTGGCTGAAGCCGGACTCAAATTGGGGGTGTCAGAGCTCCAAAAGGCAGTTGGGTTAACCAGACCCACAGAACAATAGGCAAATGTATACAATTCAAGTCCTCTGTAGTTCATCACTTGGTGCACGTTTCGACATTTGTATGAGACGTACACAACTTTACAAACCTCCTTTTCTTTAGGCTCATCCTCATCCTACTATAGGTAATTAAAGAGAGGAACAGGGGAACTCTCATCTCCCAAGCTCCTCTCGCATAATCAACCTCTACCATTCTTTCATGACAACAGGGGGATCCAATAACCTTAATTTCTTCCTTGCCTCACAACAGAGCTCACAAGATACGTATGCCTTTCTTTGCGAACTGCAATGGGGTTTACTTACTGCAACTTCCTGTGGAGGTATGCCTTTTCAATATAGAGCACCATAGTGCAGCAAAGCCAGGGATGTAAAAGGAACAGGCCAAGAGGAGGGAGTGACAGACCAATAGGAAAAGGGGATTAAGGGACTTGAGGAGAATGCTGGGATAGACAGTGATGCAGCTGGCTCGTGGGCTGCAAGGACAGAAGAAGTTCAACATGAAAACAGGAAGAAAATTACCTATAGGGAGAATGCTGGATGGTTCAGACTGACCATGAAATGTGGTGAGCATGGAACCTCGGGGAGTAGCAGAGACACAGAACGGGAGGACAAATCCACCAAGCCTGAACGGAACAGAAGGAGTAAGTACAGGCATGGAAAGGGAATAAGACACTGAAAGGATTTCCATTGTTAGACAGTCTTTCAAATGGAGTGGCTCACATGTTGCATCATCTCAGAAGTTATGCTACTGTCTAGGGACACTACTCCAAGGCCCAAACCTGCCAGCACAATATCAGAAATCTACTCCTGAACCCCAGTTATGGTTAGAATCGTACAGTAGTACTAGGAACTCTAACAGACTAAGATCAGATATTCAATTTTGGTTAAAGGAGACTACCGAAATTCAGACAAATGTGAAAAGAACATTCTTTTTAGACAAATGCTTGGCAGCATTTAGTACCATTCTGTAATGGGACAATGCATCATGGAGCAGTGAAGCTACTGCTGCCAACAAGCCTATTCATGTTCTCCTTAAAACAATAGCAAGCCAAAAGGTGAGCAAGTGGAATGAATGCAGTTGTAATTTGCTTCAGTAAAGGCAAACCCTACTCTGTATAAATTAGACAAACACTAGACAAGAGCCACAAGATATTGCTCCACTGAAAAGTGAATACTTTGGATATAAAGATATCGTATAGGGAGCAAACTCAATGTGTAACAATCATGATTTCTACTACACCCCAACATTGCCACTAGGCAAAGATATTGGAGACAAATTCCAGAAAGCGCTTGCCGTACTGCTCCGGGTGCACCGTGGATATCTCGGCGCCAGCCTGAGGGGAAGAGAATAGATGGGAAGTCAGTCAAACACAGAAATTTAGTTTAAATATGGTTTTGCTACTATTAAATCATCCATAACACCATTATTTAAAAACATTTTGGTAATTACGGCGCTTATACTTTCCCACCTGCTTTCACTAGGAGTTTGACAGCCCTTTGGCCTATTATATGAACACAAAGATTAATAAAATCATCCAAACATGGAAAAAACATGTAATTATGAACAAGAATGCATCACACAACAATGTTATATACTCAAATAATCAGCCACAGCATGTACAGTGTTTGATGTGAATGGAAAGCAGTGACAAACCTCTACACATCCTGTCTACAGGGCTGTTGATTTCGCCCTCCATATTATTTTGCAGGCATAGGTTAACAGTCCATGTCTACCCAGATGCCAATGAGTGGTTCTCTTGAGAAAATATAGCTTGGTTATGCAAGTCAGTAATGGAGGCTAGCTGTGTAGATTTTTAAATTTCATAATCCTTTGAATACTCCATCTGCTGATATAGAGGGATCCATGATACATACATCCACAACCCTGCAACAGTAACCAAATGTTTCAGCCTAACAAAACGCTCTACTATGCAAAAAGGACAAGTTACTTACCTTCGGTAATGCCTTATCTGTAGAGACATGATCTAGCGCAGACTCCTTACCTTTGAATTTGTGTGTCAGAAAAGTGTCAGACTGAATCCGGAAGATTTTACTGCGAGCAATACCCCTGCGCGCCATTAGGGGGCGTCGGTCCCTCCTCATGATGTTGTCGGCATCACCCGCACTGGAAGTGATATCGGCGTCACCTATAAAGGAACCACCTCGGTGTGCTGACGTCAGTTACTTTTCGCAACTTTCCACGCTATAAACGCAGAGCCATGAAGAGTGACAACATTGGTGTGTTTTTAAGAAACTAGGGCCCTGAAAGGGAACAGTCCTGATCCTAGAAACGTGTCCACTCGCTGGGAGAATGGGTGGATCGGTAAGGTAAGGAATCTGCGGCTATACCCTGTCTTCCAGATAAGGCGTTACTGAAGGTTAGTAACTCGTCCATCTGATAGAGACATCTAGCTGCAGTTCCTTACCTCTGAATAGATACCCAAGCAGGATATTTACACTACAAGGTCCTACAGGACTGACCAACCAAAATAGCCGTCCTTGCGGACTTGACTATCCAGGCAGTAGTGTTTGGTGAACGTGTGCAGGGATGCCACTGTTGCTTCCCGACAGATGTCCAGGACTGGGACTCCAGGATACAAAGCATTAGTAACAGCCTAAGCTCTGGTGGAATGAGCCCTTAAGCATTCAGGAGGCTGCTTCTTGGCCAGAGTATATCAAATTTTGATGCAGAAGATGACCCACCGGATGATGGTCCTCTTCTGCATTGCACAACCTTTCTTCGCTTCAAGGTACCCAACGAAGAGCTGGTTGTCCACCCGGAAATTATTTGTGCGGTCAAGGTTTAACAACAATACTCTTTTTGGGTCCAGGCGGTCGAGTCTCTCCTCTTCTTTGGAGGGATACAGAAAAGCATAGAAAGTGGAACCCACATGAAATGGAGTCACCCCTTTTGGAAGGATAGAGGCCCCAGTGCGAAGCACCAATTCGTCAGGGAAGATTGTGAGAAAGGGAGGTTACCACGATGGAGCCTGCAGCTCGCTCACCCTCCTGGAAGAAGTAATTGCCACTAAGAAGGCTGTTTAGATGGTGAGCAGCCAGAGGGGCAATTATGCAGAGGCTTGAAAGGAGAGCACATTAGGAAAGTGGGAACCAAATTAAGGTCCCACTGAGGCATAATGAAAGGTGCAGAAGGGAACATACGTACAAGGCCTTCAGGAATCTAGGTGATTTAAATAGGGAGGGAGGGTTGGTCTGGCAGCCTCAGAAAGGCAGGCAAAGCCGAAAGATGCCCTTTCAAGGTGCCCAAAGCAGAGCCCTGCTAGGCAAGGGACAAAATAAAAAGCAAAATAGCAGAAACCGGGACAATACACATTTCTGAACAATATTTTACAAATTTGTTCCACCAGCAGGCACACACAGTCTTAGAGGAGAGACACCTGTCTGCCAGAACAACACTGCAGACCACGGTAGGTCAAAAGCTATCAACTGCCACCGCTCAATCTTCACACAAGAAGTTGCAAAGTTGACCGGTTCGGGTTGAGAACCTTCTCCTGCTGCTGCTACAGAAGGTCCACCGGAAAGGGCAGCCTGATCGGAGGATCGATGCTCAAGCTGAAAGGTTCGGGATACCAGACTCTCCATGCCCAGTCCAGACCAACAAGGATGACTTGAGCCCGGTCATTCCTGATCTTCAGAACTCTGGGCAGGAATGGTATGGGCGGAAAAGGCATACTGGAGGCCTGAGCTTCACTCAAGACAAAAAGCATCTCAGAGCAAGAGCTGCCTTGAAAACTCCAGCGCACAAAACTGCTGACATTACGCATTCTCTGCATAGGCTAACATATCTAACCAAGGCCCTCCCCACTGTTGAAAGAGACCTTGTGCCACCTCCGGATGGAGATACAATTTGTGATCTGCTAGGATCTACGGCTGAGTATATGCCCTGCTGTTCCAGCCCTGTGCAGAGACACACAGCATCTTGACAAAGAGTCCATGACCCCACTCCGCCCTGTTTGTTGAAGTACCACATGGGGGTGGTGTTGTCCGTGAACACTTGCACTAGCCTTCCTTTGATGGAGGGTAGAAAGGCTTTCAATGCCAATCAGATCGCCTGGAGCTCCAGCATGGTGATGATGAGTGAGGATTCGACCAGAGTCCTCTGATCTCCACCTCTCCATGATGGCCGCCCCATGCAAGGAGTGACTCATCTGTCACTCCTGTGAGGTTTGGTTGGGGAAGGGCGAGGGGTCCGAAAATGACCCAATGGTGGTTTGTCAGCCAGCACTGCAGGTCTTGAGCAGTTCCCTCTGAGATCTGGACCATGTTTGAGAGATTTCCCTGATGCAGTGCCCACTGAAACTTCAGATCCCACTGCAGAGCCCGCATTTGGCATGTGTTACAAGCAGGATTGCAGGAGGCCATGAGGCCAAGCAGCCTCAGAGTAATTCTCACCAAAATCCAGGATAAATAGCCTGAATATCCTGGACTCACCGTTTGGGAGGACAAGCCCGAAACTGCAGTGTATCCAGACTGGCTCCGATGAAAGGGAGCATCTGAGAGGGAGTCAGCTGTGACTTCGGCACCTTGATAGTGAACCGCAGCAAATGCAGAAGCTTCACTGTAGTCTGGAGGTGGGAGACGACTGCCTGGGGTGAGCACGCCTTCAGCTGCCACCAATTCCATCACCTTGGTGAACACCCAAGGGGCGCTGGTAAAGACAATAGGGAGCACGGTGAACTGCAAATGCTTGTGGCCTACCGTAAACCGCAGGTAGCGCCGATGGGCAGGCAGGACGGGAATGTGGAAACAGGCGTCCTGCAAGTCCAACGCTACCATCCAGTCTCTTGGGTCCAGGGCAGAGCCAGAGGGAGCATCATGAATTTTTCCTTTGTGAGGAAGTAGTTGAGGACTTGTAGGTCTAGGATAGGATGAAGGCTTGTGTCCTTTTTCAGTACCAGAAAGTAGAGGAAATAGGAACCACAGCCTACCTCTGGCTCCAGAACCCTTTCTAGGATTCCCTTGGCCAAGAGAGCCATGACTTCTTCCCAGAGTAAAATCAAATGAGCCTCCGTCAGCCAGTCACAGGATGGAGGCATGGAGGGAGGGAAGGTCTCAAAGGGGAGGGGGTCGTTTCGAAGTGGAGGGAGTAGTAGCCCCTATGGACCATCTGGAGGACCCCCTTGTCCGATGTGAAGGCCTTCCAGTGGTGGAGGTGATGGCTGATCCTGCCACCAACTGGACGCCCATGATCTGTTAGGGAAAGACTAGGAGGGCTTGGAGAATGAAGCTAAGCTGCTGAGGGGGCTGGTGGTTTGACCGTACACCTAGCTACCCGACCACTGTGGTCGGAACGAGCTGTCCCCTCATCCACACAGGGACTGTGCAACATGAGCAGCTCGGTGGCTGGTATAGGGTTTGTGCTGTTGAAAATCCCATAGCTACGAAAGAAGCGGAAGGCAGATTGGGTACAGGGGAGGGGGAGCTAAGAGTCCCAAGGACTTGGCAGTAGCTCAGGATTCCGTAAAAAGCTCCAGCGCCGTGTCTGCCTAGTCTCCGAAGTGGCGGGTGTCATCAAAGAGTATGTCCATAAGCGAGGCATGGACATCCCCTGAAAAGTTAGATGTTCTCAGCCACAGTCATGGAAATCTTTCTGCGCAGTGAGTCGGTCATGTCTAAATCACATCGAATCGAGAACTTTGCTGCATCTCTCCTTTCTGATACTGCTTGGGAGAGGATGGCCGGGGCCTCCTCCAGGGCCTGTGGCAGCACTTGAGTCACCATTTCCCACAAAGAGTGGGAATAAGAACCCAATAAGCATGCGGTGCTCACTGACCACAATACAAGGTTGATGGAAGAAAAAATATTTCTTTCCCCAACCATCCAGCCTCTTGGATTCCCTGTCCAGGGGAGCGGCAGGGACGCGCCATGGGAAGTGGGGGCTTGGACCACCAAGCTCTGTGGGGTGGGATGGGTAGTAAGAAAGTTTGGGTTGTCCGGGGCAGGGAGTTGGCGGCAGGCGATAATCCTGTTCACATGATCCCCTGTGCTGGGCTTCGACCAGGTTCCCAGAAGGATGTCTGTGAGGGCTTCGTTAAATAGGAACAAGGGTTCCCGAAGAGGAAGCTCCCACCTGTAGCACCTCTGTCAAAATGTTAGTCTTGACCATCACTGTGGCTTACTGAAGGTCAAGTACATTAGCTGTCCAGCGCACCACCACTGCATAAGATGCACCCAGCTCCGTAGCCATGGTAGGAGGGGAAAGCATGCCAGTGTCTGGGGAGGTTTCCAGACCACTGGCCTCACCCAATTCATCAATACCAGTCCAAGGTTTGGTCGCACTGCTGGTATTCTAAGGGGTCCAGTGACCCCTCCCATTCTTCTGCCAAGCCTGACCTGTCTGAATAAGGCTCAGGGAACAACATAGGACCAATACGCCCCGTCGGAGCAGGAATTGGCGTCGGTCGACGTGGTGCCGGCTCGGTGTAGTCAGGGATCAGAATAGGACTGGTGCCGCCAGAAGCCTCGGCATCTTGCCTGGCGTAGGGGAAGGTCGCATTGGTACTACCGGCGCCAGACCGGCTCTGGGATGGGGGGGGCAACATTGGTGCCGGAAATGCCAGCACGGAACCAGATGGAGCCCCCACTGACCCTGTGGTGTTCAAAGGTGCACTGGCGGGGTCAGGCCGCTCCAAAAATAGCCACATGGCCTCATAAAATTCTCTAAGTAGAGCAAGGGTCGCTCTGGCTCTCGGAAGAGTTGGGAGGCTTATAGCCGACCGAGGCACAGGTTCTGGAGAACAAGACCTTGAACGCCGATGCTTCTCTGTCACGTCAGCAGACGGACGTGGAGAAGTAAAAGCAAGCTTCGACTTCTCATGCATCATATGCCTCTTACCCGAGTGTCCTACGGATCGTGAGTGGGACGAAAAGGACTTATGCTTCTGGAGAAGTCCTGGACCCTTTCTCTCGACCTGGACCGAGACCTCCAAGCAGCTGGGCATGGCATTGCCTGCCAGGCCGCAGCCAGCTTTAAGAACTGCTCCCTCAAATCCTTCAGAGCCATGGCCCGGCAGTTGGAGAACGTTTTGGAGTTATGGTCGTGCTCCAGAAACCACAGGCAAACCAAATGTGGGCTGTCACTGACATGGAGAGGTGACAGGCACCGCACGGTTGAACCCTGAAGTTTTCCTAGAGGACATCACTTCCTACACACCAAGAGTCAACAAAGTCGAAAAGTCCTGTTGAAAAGTGACAGAGGGTAGCTCTCTTCATGCATCAGCGCTAGACTGGTGAAGAAAAAACGAGTTACTTACCTGTACACTATGGTTCTTCAGTATTGATATCTTTCATAGATTCACTTCCTTGCATCTTTCCCGTTGTCATGGTGGGAGTCTCACTGTAAAAGAATAACCATAGCAGTAAAAGAAAAAACTGCATAGAAAACCAATAGGGAAGTATAGAGTTTGGTAGCTTATTATTATGTGGTCTAAATACCAACCAATCAGCTGCCAGCCCTGAGATCACAATCCCCAGCAGGGCCACCATACCTCAGATTTCCAGCCCATAGTGTGAGCCAAGGATATGTCCAGAGATAAAAGTGGTCTATCTGAGAAAACAGGGAGGCGGGCGGGCCGCATGTGAATCTATGCAAGGTATCAATACTGGAGAACCATAGTGTACAGGTAAGTAAATGGAGTTTTTTCTCCAGTGTTGAATCTTTCATAGATTCACATGCTTGTATCCGAATAGACAGCAGTACGTATACCATGTAGCGTTTCCAGGATAGACCTCTTTTCCTAGGGCTCTGCTTCCTATGTACTAAAATATCATGTTGCCTTATACTGACCCAAAAACAAAGGTATGTGTCTCTGTGCATATCACCCTGGTACATGGTACAAGAAATAAAATATCAACAATGCATAAAAAAGTAAATCTAATGGACTAAACAGTCAGAGTAAAGGAATTAACAAACACAACTAGTCTCTTGAATATGTGTATATATGAAAACATACAAATATACAGAAAGAAAGGTACCTTCGTGGAACAGGTGCCGTAGAACTGCTTGCCCCACTGCGGAGTCCGCTTTCCACACTGTGTCCAGACAGTAATGCCTGGTAAACGTGTGTGCATTTGTCCATGTTGCCGCTCTGCAAATGTCCGGGAGCGATACTCCCGTGAACAATGCAGTTGACGTTGCCATTTTTCGTGTCGAATGAGCGCAAACTCTAGCGTGCAATGGCTTTCCTGCCTTTTCATGACAAAGAGATGGCAGAGGCTATCCATCTTGAAATGGTAGATCTTGACAGAGCTAAGCCTTTCCTAGGCCCAGCAAAAGCGACGAGCAGCTGGTCTATTTTCCGAAAGGATTTTGTTTTGTCAATATAAAATTTGAGGCATCTCCTGATGTCCAAAGTGTGTAGAGATGTTTCCGCTGCAGAAGATGGGTTCTTGAAATATGTGGGTAATACAATTGGTTCGTTGAGATAAAACGCCGTAGGGACTTTGGGGATAAATTTAGGGTTTGTCCTGAGAATGACTTTGTCTGACTTGAATTGAAGAATTGGCTCCGAGACAGAGAACGCCTGGATCTCACGGACTCTCCTGGCTGAAGTGAGGGCTAGTAATAAGGCCACTTTCAAAGAGACGAACTGTAACTCAGCTTTGTGAATCGGTTCGAATGGGGGTTTCATGAGATGTGACAAAACTGTATTGAGCTGCCATGGAATGGATAGCTGCTGAATAGGTGGAAACACTCTGAACAGTACTTTTAGGAAATCCTTTATTACCCTCTGCGACCAAAGAGATGGACAATTTAGTGTTCTGCGGTATCTCGATAGCCGCAAGATGTACTTTTATAGATGCATGAGAGAGTCCAGCCTTGGCTAGGTGTAGCAGGTAAGGGAGTATCTTCTCTGGCGAAGAGTGAAAAGGATGCAGATTTTGATGAGAACACTTCCATTTTGCTGTGTAAGTCTTATTGGTAGATATTGCTTGAGAGTTCGATAAGATATCCCGACATTCTTGAGGGATATCTAAGGAATAAAATTCATGCTCATGAGGTTCCAGGCTGACAAGTTCAGTGAGATCAACTGCGGATGAAGACCTCCATGAGAGAAGGGCAAGATCAGATCCTGAATCAATGGGAACTGCACTCTGGGATTCACGGACAGCTGGAGGAGTTCCGAGTACCAGAACTGTCTCGGCCGAGCCGGGGCTATTAGGATTAGATGGCACGGTTCCGATCTCATTTTCCGTAGTATCCTTGGTATGAGAGGGAAAGGGGGACACGCGTGTGCAAGCATCCCCGTCCAACGGAGGTGTAGCGCATTTCCCCAAGACCCCGCTTGAGGGAATCTGCTTGCAAAATGTTTGCATTTTGTGCTGTGTTGATTTGCAAACAGGTCCAAAGTTGGTGTGCTCCATAAACTGAATATACTTAAGAGCTGGATTTGATTTAGTTCCCATTCGTGGCAGATTGAGGCTGACCTGCTTAGGCGGTCTGCCCTCGTGTTGTGTACTCCAGGGACATGTTGAACCTGCAGAGAAATGTTGTGTTGTAACATCCAGTTCCAAATCTCCTGGGCTTGTGCCGAAAGGAGTTTTGATTTTGTGCCCCCTTGCTTCAGTAACTAAAACATTGTCGTCGTACTGTCTGTCCTGACTAGGACTGGTGAGCTTCGGATTCTGGGAGGGAAGACTTGCAGGCCTAGGAAAACGGCCTTTAACTCGAGCAGGTCGATGTGTAATCGGGCCTCTTGATCTGTCCAATGGCCCTGTATTTCCAGTTCCTGCAGGTATGTGCCCCATCCTTGTAATGAGGCGTCTGTCGTCATGACGTAGCTGGGAGATTGGGGTTTGAAAAGCAGACCTTTTGTTAAGTTGCTCCTGATGCCCCACCATGACAGTGCATCTTTGATCTGAGGGTTGATAGTGATTTGATCCTCAAAGGATCCTAGGGCTTGTACCCATTGCTTGTCGAGAAGCTCTTGCAGCGGCCGCATGCGTAGTAGACAATTGGGGACTAAGGGAATGCAGGATGATATCATTCCCAGCAATGATTTGAAGATTCTTACTGAAGTGAACCTTTTTGATTTTAATCGTGCTGTCAGCCCCGTTATTTTTTGCGTGCGCTCTTCCGAGGGGTAAGCTTTTGCTTCCTGAGTTTGTAATTTGGCTCCTAGGAACTGAAGCAACTGCGCTGGAACGAGAGAAGACTTTTCCATGTTGATCCGCAGTCCTAGAACCTGGAACAAATCCATGCAGCAGTCTAGGGATTGCAGTGCGTCCTGGAATGATGCGCCTTTTATGAGCCAGTCATCCAGATACGGATATATCTAGTGGCCTTGCTGTCTCAAGTGCGCCATGACCAGCGCCATGCATTTCGTGAATACCCTCGGCGCGAATCTGAGACCGAAGGGTAACACCTTGAATTGGTAGTGGCGCCCCACCACCGCGAATCGTAGATACTGTCTGTGTTTGATGTGAATCGGAATATGAAAATAGGCATCCAAGAGATCTAACGATGCCATGTAATCTCCTCTGCGCAACATTAGGAGAATCTCTTGTAGCGACAGCATACGAAACAAAATGTTCTTGATATAATATGTTCAGGCCTCTGAGATCCATTACCTGCCTCCATTTGGTGGACTGCTTTTTTCTTGTAAGGAAAAAATGCAAGTAGAATCCTTTCCCTCGCTGTTGTGGTGGAACCTCCTCTATTGCTCCTTTCACAATGAGGGCCAAGATTTCTGCCTTGAGTGCTGAGAGATGTTTTTTTTTCCTGTGAATGGGAGGTCGAGCTGGAGGTGTTTGTATAAACTCCAGGGTGTGGCCTTGGTGTATAATATCCAACACCCATCTGTCCGATGTTATCGACAGCCACTGGTGAGAATAGTGAGAGAGGTAATGGATCTGATTGGGGCGTGACGAGGTGGACGGCGCCTGGATATCGTCACTGTCTCCTTTTGGAGTCCGGTGCCTTTCCCCTTACGGCAGGCTTTCTTCTAGACTGCTGTTGGCAAGAGGTGTTAGAGGAGCAAAACTGCTGGGTGTTGGAGAATTGACGGTACCCCTGTTGGTATTAAGGTTGGTACCTGTTAGATTGAAAGGGGGATCTTTGATGGAACTGGCCTCTTGATCCTCTTCCACGAAAATACTGAAATCTTCCTTGTTGGAGGGAACCTAAGGCTTTTGCGGTGTCTGTGTCCGCTTTTATTCCTTGCAACGCATCATCGATATGTCTTTCGAAAAGGTTTTCCACATCAAAGGACATGTCCACGATTTTCGTCCTGACTTTGGGCCTGAAAGATGTAGCCTTCAGCCACCCTTGTCTTCGAAGCGCTACAGCTCCAGCCATCTGTCTGAATCCTATCGATGAGATGTCCATCGCTATGTCGATGGACTCAGAAGCTGCTCTAGCTCCGTCTTGCAGGATCATTGCCGCCTCTTCTTTTTTGTCTTCAGGAAGATGAGACAAAAGCAGAGCGATGTCCGACCACATCTGTCGGTTACATCGGCTGACAAGGGCCAATGCATTTGTGCCTTTGATAGAAGCTGCTGTCAGCACTGCAAAGCGCTTCCCTGCGCCATCCATCTTTTTGCCCTCCTTGTCCGGAGGAGCTGACAAAGTAGAGGCCGGGTTCTTGGAGCGTCTCTACGCCGCCTGCATAACTACTGATTCAGGTCGTGGATGACGGATCAGGCACGCTGGTGATGTTTCGGGGGCATGATACTTTTTCTCAAACCTAGGAACTGAGGCTGCAATCAAGGCCGGATTTTTAATAATCTTCAGTCCCTCTTCCCAGATGTGGTTGATTATTGGGATTGTCCTTATAGATTTTCTTGAAGTTTCCTTCAAGTCATAGAGGAAACACTAATTTTCCTTTACCGGCAAAGGAAGTACGAACCTCTTGGAAGCTTTCTCCATTAAGTCATGGAAGCCGCCGATGTCTTCCGGCGGTGAGTTTGCCGGTGATGGTAATGGTGAAGGAATAACATATTGATCCCATTCATCGACCGCTGTGTCATCTTGCACTAATTACCCTTCCTCTGGCTGCTCCTCCTGCTCGCTTTCCACAAAGTCATCACTAATCGTTAATATTTTAGGGGTACGCACTTTCTGCACCGGAGGTGGAGTTTGAATCACCGGAGTCTGAACCACCGGCTGTGGTACACTTGTGGTGTTGGATGCAGGGGCATTGGCTTCTGGGAAACTGCAATAGTAGTCGTTAATCATGTGCCTTAAGTCGGAGACTAAAGAGATACGAATGGATATTACGTCTTCCCTGACATTATCATCCTCTTCTTCCTCGTAATTGTAGGCTTGCTGGAAAGACTCATACCTTCTGGAGCCTTGTACTGGGCGATCTTTAAACGACAGTTCTTCCTGAACTTCCTGGCATTCCTCCTCATCTGTCTCCTGGCTTTTAATTTGGAGTTGCGAGGGACTATAAGCCACTCCGTATGGACCTTCATCTTCTGACTACTGTAAATCTAGGAGTTTGGATGGGAGAAGCGGCGAGATCTTGGTCCATGTGGTGAATTCTGTTTTCTTGTCCGTCGACGAGCTCGTTGACTGAGGAAGTCTCTTCATTGAGATGGCCGATCTTGTCATCTGCGATTTGAAATTCGTCGTCGACGAGAGCGACGGTGGCATTAGAATGGCCGTCGACGAGGTTTGTCCACTCGTCGTCGACTGTGTTGTCACCGGTGTCGTCGATGAGCCTGCCATCGACGATGTCATTGTAGATGTTGTCGACGATGCAGTCGTTTTCGAGATGGACGTCGTCGATGACGCGGTCTACGCCTTCTTCAGCGTCGTGACAGAAGATACTTCGGTCTTCAGCGACGGAAGCGACGACGGCGCCTTCGTCTCTGAAGGCTTTTTGAGGGGTGTATGAGGCAAAGAAGAGGACGTTGATTCTTTGACTTTAGATTTTTCCGTTTTCTATTTCTTCACCTCAGCTTTTTCCTCAGACAACTCCCTCTTATGTTTTTTAGAGGAGTGCCCTTTAGATCCTTCATCAGACTCAGAGTCTGAGGTGGTCTTTTTCTGAAGCCATAATAACAAGCGAGCTTCTCTGCCTTCCAGGGTTTTAACCAAGAAGGTGCGAAAGTGTTTGCACTCCTTGGCAGTACAAGCATTCTTTGTGAGGGTTCTCAGAATATAAGCTGGCCTTCCCACATGATTTGCAAGGTCTGAAAAGCATCTTCTTAGAGCTGCCAGACATGGTGAAGAAATAGAGGAAAAACAGTACCTCAATCCAAAGCTGTAGAAAGTTCAAAAGTTCACCAAGTAACCAAAATCTGAGCAGAGCTCAGGGAGACTCCTTCTCACATGACGGCGGTTGGAAAACTGAGGTATGGTGGCTCTGCTGGGGATTATGATCTCAGGGCTGGCAGCTGATTGGTTGGTATTTAGACCACATAATAATGATGATAAGCTACCAAACTCTATACTTCCCTATTGGTTTTCTATGCAGTTTTTTCTTTTACTGCTATGGTTATTCTTTTACCGTGAGACTCCCACCATGACGACGGGGAAGATACAAGAATGTGAATCTATGAAAGATTCAATACTGGAGAAAGAAAAGAACTGACGTCAGCCTATATAGGCGACACGGATGCCACCTACCGGTGCAAACTGGTATTGCTCGAAGAAAAATCTTCCGGGTCCAGTCTGAAGCCTGAGAAATTCAAAGGTAAGGAATCTGCGGCTAGATGTCTATCAGATAGAGATTCTGTTTGTCCCAAGATGAGCCGTCACTACTGCCATGAACATGGAAACGGTTCTCAAATGAAAGAGCAACTGAAACAGTTAATCACAAACCTAATCTAAAAGGAAAAATAGTTAGAGCCCAGATTTTCATCTCCTAGAAGAGACACAACATGTTTAAGTAGTATCAGAAGGAAGAGGAGAAGATAAATGTTTTCAAATCGGCTGAGGTGCTGGTCAAGTGTTGTGCTTTTTTATTTATTGATAGAGTGCGTGTACCGTCCACAGCATGTCGGGACTGGAAGAATCATGGAAAGCCTACAGGAGATAAACTTTTAGTACTGTACAATTTTTATGTGCTTGTCTAATAAAAACTAATTGTACAGGCTATGGATAGCTAATAGGATGTTTGCCTAAAGTTTGGGGCCTAGGTATCTTAAAGATCAGCCACCCACATGGGTCAGTCTGACCCCGCAGAGTTGCATGAGAAGGGGTGAGCTGGCGTGTAATGCATGAACAGTGTCATATTTAGCAAATCTGTCTCAGAGACTGGGTATAAAACGGCTTGTGCATTAGGAAGGGTTTTGAACTGCACCTTTTCCTTGACAGTGTTTAGTGTAGCTTTCTTCTGGTCCCTGATAAATTATCATATTTACTCACCCTTTTGATTTCCTGATCGCAAAGGTTTGTATCTGTTGCACTTAGTTAAAGGTTCAGGAGGACACAATCCATTACATTATTCAATGTTTGAACTGAAAGGTATCGTCCTTCTCTATCATCATCAGTACACATTTCTTGATCATTCTCAGTACACAGAAACAGGACGAGCAGACAGAACGGACCATAACCGCTAATGTGAGATTTTTGTCTATCTGTTCCCCAATGGAGTGAAACTTTGGAGTATGTTTAGGAGGTGCCCCTACCAATGGGGCCTGATAGGTTCCTGTCACCAACATTTAATATAACCTACAGGGAACAGCTATAATACAGTCCACAGACTTATACACAAATTGATAATGAGGGGCTCGCAATACAATAAAAGTCCGACATCCACAGGGAGGCTAGGCAAGGACTCCATATGCCCAGACACCCCTCCCCCAAATAAATAGAACACTATGACCCCTTTGATACCATGCATGTTCATGCCAGCTTCTCCAAACCTCTGGATGAGAATATTGAGGTCAACAGTACTGAATGAGGCATAAAGGTCTCTTAAAATTAAACCAACTGCTTCTTCATCAGTTGACATTCTCAGTTCACCCTTAGCTAGCAAAAGAGAGGTGTTTCCCATAGTGAAAGCTTAGCTGCCAGAGGACAAGGTATTATGAGTCTTCCACGTTAGTCAGAGTTGTCTACCCCTATTATTTTCCAAAATGTTCCCCAAAGGTGGTAGCAGTGTGGTCAAGTAACAATTTTCAGCTATGGCAGTGTCTATGTTTCGGATGAGAGGGACCTGTCCTGTGTAAAGTAATAAATTAAATGATCAGCAGTTCTGTCACCCATGACAGGTGCCACAAATCTGAGAGAACCACTACTGGGCAAAAAAATCATCTGAAGAGTTAGCCTTGCTATTATCCAGACTGATATAAAATCTTTAGATAAGGCATTTTGGAAGTTGCAAAATTATATGGAGGGCTTGAACAGCTTGCTTTCACTGTGGTGAAAGTGTGTCTATTTTTTAAATTGTGATATGTACTTTGGATTTTAGAGATGAAAAACAAGGGAAGGTATCACCGTATAACTGCGAGGTAGTCACTTATTATGAAAATCTTTACGGGTGAAGGCTTTTATGGTCTGGAAGAGACAATTGTTTAATTTCCATATTTTTGTGTTAAGGTAGCTCAATTTGGCCCTAGACAGTGACTTTTTTATATTCCGACAGCTGTGTTTTATAAAGTCCAGCATCAGCGTTGTGTAAAATCCACCATTTCCTTAACACTATGCGAATTTAGAATTCTGCTTTTGGAGCAAGGGGATTCAAATAAGTGATTTCAAACAAAGTGGTATTTAAAGTCTATAAAAGTGGAGAATGCACTGAGAAAAATATTAAGCAAAAACACTTGACACTGTGCTGAATTCTAGGTGGTTATCAAAGACCATGGCTTATAGCAGAACAGACAAATATGCACTTTCCTCACCACCTTCAGACATTTTATGTACTCTGATTGATTTAATCTTTTCAAAAACTTTCTGCTAGAATTTCCTGACTTGCTTTGAACAGTAACTACTCGAGCGACCTGTCAATTTACCCACCAGGCCAGCATCCTCAAATTGGCCTTGTCCACTTGAAGCTGGGCCTGGGCCTGTATTTTACAGATGACCGCGAACGAACGAGGCATTGACACACTTGGAAATTCTTTTTTAGCTCATATAAAACTCTATAGATTTCAAACCCAAGAATTTCTATATTGCAAAACTCTCAGAAGCAAAGTCTGAAGTTTGCTTGTACAGCCAAGAAGGGAGGCAAGGGTATTTCACAATGGCCTCTTTCTGTACCTGCTAAGTATTGTCAGAAATCTGTTAAACAAGATACTTACCTTTGGTAACCCTTTTCTGGTAGACACTCAACATATCCGCAGTTTGTCTCCTTTCAAATACCCTTCAGGTGTCAGAACGGATGTGAAAATATTCAGCACTTTGCTGCGTACCAGAAGATGGTGCCTTGTGGCTCCACTTGGATGCCGTGCCACTCCGGAAATGACATGTGGGGCCTATTTCAGTTTCTGTCAAGACTATCTACGTCCCCAGAAGCAGAGCCCCAAAAGAAAATTGGCAGACCATATGCAGATTTCTAGACTTGAGATCTTATTAATGGACAGAGTCCAATCACAGAACGGGGCTATGGTGAGGAATCTACAGCTAGATTGAGTCTCTACCTGGAAGAATGTTACTAAAGGCAAGTTACTTGTTCTTCTGATACAGACGTCTAAACGGAGACTGCTCACATTTTGAACAGATACCAAAGCAGTACTGAGATTTGGAGGGGGCTCTGTGAATGGACTGGAATCAAAAGTCTTCCAGGAGTGAGCAGGCAAAATGAATAAGTTACTTATCTTCGATAACAATGTATCTGGTAGAGACAGTCTAGCCGCAGATTCCTTAACTTGCGAGTTCTCCCAGGCGTCAGAGTGGATCTGGAAAACGTTCCTCAGCAGTATCTCTGCGCGCAGGGGAGCAGCACGGAATGGTCTGTACGATGTCGGCTCCAGATATGACATCAGTGGAGTCATAGAAGTCCCCTCCGGAGCGTTGACATCAGCTTCTTTTGTGAAACTTTCAGCGCAGAATGTGGAGATACATAGCAGCATGCAGTAGAAACAGTGTGCTAAAAAGAGGAAAAATCTTTACCACAACAATGAAAATAGGGATGGGAAGAAAAAGTATGTTAATACCAACGAAGACCCTTATGGACAAAGGGTAAAAAGCCAATGAGGCATAAGTCATGTGGAACACTGCTCAGAGGCGCATGACAGTACACCAGAGAAATACCTCCTACACACTAAACCAGTGTATACCAGGAGGAAAGGGTGGAACTCCCTCTACCATATACCAAGTGAAAAAAAAGGGAGGTGGGAGAGCTCCATATAAGGTCAGGAGACCAGACGAGTGGAAGTGGAGGACTTAATTACAGCAGAAAGGAAAAAAGGGGAACACTACTACACCCAAGGTCATAGGATCAGGAAGAAAGTGAGCTAAAAACACAAAGAGAAGACCTCATGGTCATTGGCAGAGTGGGGAGGATGAGCAGGGCGTTAAGGAATCTGCGGCTTAACTATGTCTCTACCAGATACATCGTTACTAAAGGTAATTAACTTGTTCATCTGATAGACATCTAGCACCAGATCCCTTAACTGTTGAATAAGATAACATAGCCATATGGATAATAGGTTCAGGAGGACCGGCTGACCGAGATTAAGACCGGCTACCTCTCAGTGGGAAAGGATAAGGAAGAGAGAGCTATCTTCTAAAGATGGTAACAACCACAATAAAAACGTAACCAATTAATATGCACCAAGAGTAAGGAGCATGTTTGCTCAGACATAGTGGTACAAAAGTACAGATGCCTGTTGTAACCCAATTCCAATGAAGATGGGCATGGATCCTATTAAACGAAAAGATAATTGGCCCCATTGGAACATGGGTACATGACCACTAGAAGGAGCAGAGAAGTCTGCAATGGGTAAAATAGAAGACTAAGGTGTCAGACCGACTAACCAGAGGATGGCATCTATCTTAGGTGAAAGCACGTGGCCACAAGAGGAGCCAAAGCAAACCAATAGGTGGAAAGAAGAAACTAAGATATGAAGAAAAAGTGTGATTGGAATCCGTCCAAGAACAACAAAAAAACCTCCAAGAACAGAGTAGAGCCAGAGCACAAGACATTGCCTGCTAGAAGAATCTCAACAGGCACATACTTCCCAGGGGGAAAACATGAAAGGGTGCGCCTGTCCAAAGCACAAACCAAAAACTAGACAACAAGAAGGTATGACAGAGTATTCCAGAATCACCCAACGTAATATCCGGAAGAAAAACTCCCACAAGACTGATGAGGGAAGCAATCCCTCTTGGATGGGCAACCATGGAATATACATATAGAACATAGGTTCATAAAAGGACAGCTCAACAGCCATGAGGCAAGGAGACCAGATTACACGACAGTCGAAAGGCAAGGACAACTGGTCATGCAACGAGCATGAGGGAAGGATAGCAGACTACGCACTGACCGTGGGATGGGGCAGAAGGAAAAGAGGAAAACCTATGTTGTTTTGCAATCGAATGCCAACCAGACTGACCCTGCTGAGCGTCTGCAATGGTGAGGACGGTCAATACCTGGGGTATGCTGTATATTCCCCAACATCAGATGAATTTAGGCCCCTGGCTAGGGGAGGCCTGTACCAGCAGAGGCACAAGGCAGAACTCTCGAATCCCAAGCTTAGGAACAACCAGTCTCCATGAAATTCGCCAATCCTACCTCTAGCCAGGAGTGGTGGCATAGCGCAACACTGATGTGCGCAACTAAATCTACAAGGTGGAAACAGTCAACAGCAAGAAAACATGTTCCCATTGTAACAATCGAAGGATAGAAAGAGAGCAAAAACTGCGTATTATTGATATGCGATAGAAACCCCCCCCCAAGGGGAGATAAGAGGCTGCCAATGGAACTGAACCAGGAAGGAATATGCTACTTACCAGTATGCATCTGTTCTTGGCATGTAGAGCTGCAGATCTGTACACTTTTGCATAGATCGCCATCTGGTGTTGGGCCCGGATGTTTGTAGTTGGTTTTTCTTCTTGGACAGTCTTTGGAAGTCACGAGTTCGGTGACTCCTCCTTCGGTCCGTACTGCGCATGGGCTTCGGCTCCATCCTCAGATTGTTTTTCGCCAGCAGGGAAAAGATGGAGCGTAGTGATAGCAGTAAGAAACCCATGTGTGTTGTATCTAAATAAGATAGACTGGAACGGATACAGGTAGCCGGGGAGGCGGGTGGGCATGTACAGATCTGCAGCTCTACATGCCAAGAACAGATGCATACTGGTAAGTAGCATATTCCGTTCGAGGCATATGAGCTGCAGATTGTACACTTTTGCATAGATTATATAGCAGTACCCAGCCCTAGCGGCGACCACCGGTATCCGTTGCAGCGGTTTGAAATAGTGTCTTTAGTACAGCCTGGCCCACACTAGCTTGTTGCTTGGAATGCACGTCTACACAGTAATGTTTTGTGAAGGTGTGCGGAGTTGACCATGTGGCTGCTTTGCAGATGTCATCTAAGGGTATGTTCCCTAGAAAAGCCATAGAAGCCCCTATCTTTCTTGTAGAGTGGGCTTTAGGTGGAACAGATAATGTTCTTTTTGCTTTGTGATAGCAAATTTGTATGCACTTAACAATCCACCTAGCTATCCCTGATTTAGAGATGGGGTTACCTTTATGCGGTGGAGAGAAGGAGACAAACAATTGTTTGGTCTTCCTGAAAGGTTGCGTTCTTTGTATGTAGTACAACAAAGCCCTTTTAACATCAAGTGTATGTAGAGCCCTTTCCGCAACAGATTGAGGTTGCGAGAAAAAAAACGGTAATTCCACCGATTGATTAAGATGGAAGGGGGAAATGACCTTG